>NC_089201.1:31088166-31100666 GCF_963930695.1 Labrus bergylta | reverse complement strand
GGAGGAATAATGGAATTTTTTAAATTCATTACATGCATATATCTTTGAATAAATAAAAGATAGGAAGAAGATGAGGGTGTGTGAAGGAGATCCAGCAGAAGTTCAAACTCCTGACTGAAATTCCTCTCTGACAAATAAAAGTATTCCAGTAAAGTCAAAGTAGGCCTATCTGTACTGAAGCTCCATGAAGGAGACTAATCAGACCTTTAAAGACTTTAACACTAACATGTGATCCATGTCACAGCTGTTTTATAGAAATATGATTATTATCTTTGCATGAAGTTTCAGATTTCAACTCCATCACCGCCAACACCAGAACATTTGGAACAATCAGCAGAATCCAAACATTTGTACTCTTGTTTCAAATTATCCAATTTGTTTTTTATTGATCTTATCTGTAAGTTTTATTTCCCAACAGCAAGACTTAAATGTGCAGTAAACCTCTCGGGGGCTCAACGTCAAAACTGAGAAACATCCTGTTTAGTTGGTCAATCTATGTCATATTTACTTATATTCTGACACATTATAGACTAAATAATATCCTTACAACAGAAGACAGGTCTCAGTATGCTTGAATATAATCTATAAATAATATTAAACATTTGAATATTTCTTGAAGACGATTCAGAGCAGGACATGAACGTCCTCACTGATTATTATTATGTCCCTGAACGCAGCAGTCAGAGCCACCTACATGTGAAAACGTTGAGTAGTAATAATACATTACAGTTCCTGTTTTCAGTCTGCTCACTTGTCTGAAAAATAAAACTGATGGCGCCACCTGCTGGACAAAGATTCAAAGCTTGATCCAAACAGCAGCCGAGCTCTTATCCAGCTGCTTCAAAGTGAGCAGCCTGATGACTCTGCTGGAGCCAGATTCACACGTAGCCCCGGCCGGGTCACACTCCTGTTCAGGTTTGATCTCTAAAGAGAGAGAAACTGGTCTGTAAGGCATTCAGATATAAACTACTGTAGGGTAGAGGTCACCGAGGGGCGGGCTGGAACAAAGAAAGATCAGTTGTAGTCTGTCTGTTGATGTCTCAGTATTTTTGCTGTCTTTCTTTTCTTATTGTATTTTGTCGTTGCTGTCCTGACCTTGTCCGTTTGTTTTTTCTGTGCCTTATTTGTCATGTATATGTCACCAGTTTGTCACGCTATTGCACCTCATTAAATGAATGAATGAATAAAAACCATTCCTGAGATAATCCACTGCTGGTACGGAGGTGCTCTCTGCCTCCTGTGTGTGAACAAAGAGTGTGTGTGTGTTTGAAGATACAAGTATATCCATCTCACATAGAACTGTGTTTGTCTTTGATTGAAATGGGGGCGGCAGTTGCGGTAGAGGGTCGCCGGTTCAAGTCCCTGGCCTGGTAGCTGGAGAGGTGCCAGTCCACTTCCTGAGCACTGCCCTTGAGCAAGGCACTGAACCCCAAAACTGCTCTGGAGCGCTCGCTGTGGGCCGCCCCCTCACTCTGAGACCTCTCCATTAATGCATGTCCACAGGATCCTGTTTGTTCATGTGTGTGTTCATGTTTATTAAACAGAGTGATTCATAAAGGATCAATTCAAAATGAAATATGAAACACACATTGTGAGTGTGTGTAGTTGTCAAACTGAAAGCAGACATCACAGCCGTTTTTACATCTGCACTCCTGAAAACATGGAAATCATTTGAGGAGGACTGCTCCTGACTGCAGACGCAGCACTGAGGGAATGCTACTTTCAACATCAGGCTACTTTTAGAAAATGACCAACCCTGCCTTTAAGCGTGATATTGATTTGAGGTCATATCGCCCCGCCCTGCTAACCAGGCTACCGGAGCAGCAGCAGCACGGCGCCATGCTTCCTCTCCTGAACACAGACAGAAGAGAGGGAGTTGTTTTGATACAGCTGATCATTCAAATATCTAAAAGAAGTGATCATTCAGATTGGGAAATGTACCAACCTTCCTTGTTTGTGTGACTTTCAAATAAAACACAGTCCTCTCAACCTCACACAGTCCATGTTTTCTTGAAGAATAATTCTCTCAGGTGTTCAGAGTTCAGATGTGTAGCTCCAGACGCCGCTGCAGCTCAGGCCGTAGTTCTCCTCTCTCACACTGTCGGGCAGCTCAAACTGAGCCAGCGGCCTCAGGAGGCGTCGGATGGCGTGCTCCTCAAACTGAGCTCTTCCTGGATCTCCGATCAGGACTTTGGTGCCGTGGGTCTCCATGCAGCGGTTCAACCAGCTGTGCAGGCTGGTGGCGAGGGACTGGTCGTAGAACATGTCGCCCAGCAGGATCAGGTGGAAGGCGGCGGGCGGTGAACCCATGATGTTGTGGGTGAGACACACAGGAGGCTGCAGGCCGTTCAGCTCACTGTTCATGTGCGTCGCCACGGCTGCCACTGGAACACAAACAGGCGGGTTAACACGTCACAGGGTTAGGCTTCAAGGAATCATGGTGTTCATGTGTTTCTTTTAATCACAGCAGTCTATATACAGGGTTCACACTCTTTTCCAGGGATCATTTTCCAGGACTTTTCCAGGACATTTTCAGCCATGATGGAGCTGGTATGACAGTCCGTGATCGTGCCACGCCAATATTAAGTGTAGTCTTTAACAAGGTTAATCACACCCACTGTGAGCTACCGCTTCAACGGTTAAACATTTAATATCATGTTAAGGTCCATTTTTTACACTTAACAACGCAGTATTATATTTGAAGAGACAATGCTAGCAAACAAGAAACTTTCAATGGATTCTTGTTCCTCGTGTCCCTGGCTGTACCCCTGAGAAGTTTCAGCAGATTTTACTGGAGACTTTTTTAAATGATTAAAGTTGAATTCTGGTCAAATTGCATAGAGACGCTGATATTTTAGAACATTTTAATTCATTTTTCTAAAAAACAAGAAACTTTCAATGGAAAGGTCTTCTGGTTTCTGTTTGTAGTTCATTTAAAGTCCCCATGATACTGACAGCAGGCAGAACATTATCTGCACTGAGGACCACCTCCCACAGACGGGATTCTGACAATGATTTGTTTGTCTTAAGAACCAGATACATGCAGTAAAAAAGTCTGTTCTAGATAAAAACTCATTTACAGCCACAGATCTGCTCGACTCTGTCACAAAAGCTGATGATTGTTAGATTCCCTGCATTCCTGAAACGCATCAGAAACCATCGACCCGGCCTCCATGGAGGACAGACCTGACAAAGCTTCACTTTTCATTTCTTACAGATCTGCACAAGGATGCAGCCTCTAGTGGACACTCGATGAACTGCAGGATTTTACACCTCAGCATCGGCTTCATTTTTAAAGACCGGAGGTTTCTGCTTAGTTTGACAAAGTGCAGTCTGAAAGCAAACCGAACCAAATGAAAAATGCAGCAATGTTGCAGCTCAATGATAAATGGATTGAGCTTGACAAATCATCATTATCATCTTATTTCATTAAAACTTCATTAAAGATAGAGTCGGTATCTTTTCAAAATAAAATACAGACTTCTCCTAAAGCTGCTCCATTGTCCCTTCTGGGCCTCCGTACATGTGTGGTGGTGACTGTGTCTGCAGAGACTCTGTCCTCTCACTGGATTTTACTGTTCTGCTTTGTTCTGGTTGACTCAGGATGTTTCTGGGCGGAGCTGGTGTGTTTTGTAGTGTCTCATCTGTATGCATGTACCTTATATTCTCTAATAATCAACATTTATGTCAAGTAGTCATGCTGCATAATCATATGTATCTCAGTAAACTGTATCTTAATAAACTGAAACTGCACCTCAGGGTAAAAATGCATTTAGCAGAGCACACAGGAAGGAGCCCTCAGGGGAGGGTGAAAGAAAGTTCAGTACAGCAATACAGAAAGGTGAATCCTTAAAGTTACCACTAAAGATGAAGTTGAACAGATCAGCTGGTAAAAAGAGGGCGTGAAGAAGCTTGTCCCCACGCCTCTGCAAAGCCATACATACTGTAATCTTTGTCTGTTTTAGTCTCTTCAGTTGAAGGGCTCACTGCTTTATGACTCCATGAATACAGCTTCCTGTGCTCATGTTCTTTGGCCTCCAGGTCCGGTCTCTGAAGAGGACTTTGCAAACTTTAAGGACTACAATTACACCGTGAAGAAAACAGAAAATAGATTCAGAACTTCAAGATGTTGCGGCTTCATTGGGTTCGGATGTAGGTTTAATCTGGGTCCAAATTTGATACAAAATGTCACTACAGTTTCCTCCAGACAATGACAGCGCACAGGTGAGTGGAGGAGTGGATACAGTTCAGTGATTGGACGAGATTCAAACCGGCGAATATGACGGACATGGACGTAGCAGCAAAGAAGAGAAAATATAATCAGAGTGAGGAGAAACACCACAATCATTGTTCATTTTAACTGCATTAAAGTTCATATTTTAACACCATATTTATCGACTTTAAAGGTCACATATTCTGCTAAACCCACTCCCCCATGTTCCTCTAACTCTAACATGTGTCTCTAGTCCGTCTACAAACCCCCCAATGATGAGAAAAGTCCATCCTCTCCGTCTTCTGCCTGCTCCACTTTTCAGAAAATGTGTGCTCAAACAGGCCGTTTGGAGATGTTCCCTTCATGACATCACAAAGGGCAGTAGCCCCTCCCCCAGGTGGGTGACACTCCCACAGCTAGGTGTTTGTTCTGCCCTCTGAGGCCGCGATCACACCGAGACGCGCCGCTGCAGACGCGGGCGCTCATAAATACATTTATTTAGTTTAGATTTCCAAGGTAATTCTAATTAGAGGAAACCATGGACCTAACTTCATATTACTTTACTGGAAATGTATTCAAAAAATGAGCAGCTATTTATCACCTGCTTCTCTGGAAATAGCAGAATATAATTACTCGGTGATCATTTTGTGGTGAATTGTGATTTCATTTCAAATAAATGATTTGATAATTGTCACCTACTTACCATGAAATTTGGGGGTAATTTCAAAGAAATTGGAAAAAACAGTTACTTACCAATTAGGACTTGCTTACAATTAAGATCGGGCATTATTTCAAAGAGGTTACGTGCTAATTTTCACTCAATTGTCATGAAATTCAGGGGTAATTTCAATGAAATCAAAAAAAAGTTTGTCTAATTATCACCTAATTACGACGAAATTTGCGGACCTGTAAAGTGTTACCTAGATTTTTGTACAATTCAAAGTGTACATATCATTTTCCAGTAACTTTGACATTTGTCGTTTGAATGATTTACAACGGGGATGTAAAGCAGCTGTGCACCAACAGCTGTTAGTGACGTCACTACTAAAGAGGTGAAAGGTGAATGAAACAGGTATATTAGAGATCTCACCGTGACAGCGCCTGTCCTCCGGGCCAGTAGATCGCCCAGTACGGGTCCTCGTAGGGCCACAGTTCGGGTCTCTCCGTCCAGAATCTGCAGCTGGGAGTGAACAGCCTCAGTCTGAGCTCCGGGGTGAGGCTCTGCTCTCCGACCACCTCCGTGTTTTCACCGATAAATCTGCGGCTGTGAGACACACACCTCCGTCTGAATGCTGTGAACGACCCTTTAACACACCTGCTCCATGTAGAGGACTTAAAGAGTCCAAACATGACCAGTTAGCCACGGAGCTACTCGTCAGAGCCCTTCTTATGTCTCTGTCACCTTCTGTCGTTTTTTAACATCTTAAAACCCGATAAGAAATGAAAACACACAACTTTCTTCTTCGTTGGCTGGCATCCAAAAAGTTGCATTACTGCCATCTGCTGGATTTAATTATTACTCACATTCCTAAATCCTCCTCAATAAACCTGTTCTCAAGAGAGATTTAAACAAGCATCTTCGTCCTCTCCCTCTCTCCCCACACTCCAAAATACTTTTTACATCTCTTCTTACGAGTCCCTCTCTCTCCATTTCTGACATCATGTTCTGTCTATGTGCTACATACTTTCTACATTTAATAACTACATGTTCAACTGTTTCTGCTAGATTGCATATGTCACAAAGACCAGATGAATGTTTTCCAGTGATATGTAGAGCGCTATTTAAATGACTGTGACTGATTCTTAACCTGGACATTACGACCTCCTCTCTTCTGTTGCTCCCTCTGTATTTTACTTTCTCTATTTCCCTCTGAATTGAATATAAATGTCTTCCCTTTGTCTGATTGTTCCGATATTGTTGCCATTCCTGTTTGATTTTACTCCATGTGACTCGTTTCCCCTCTGACTGAGATCATTTGATGTTAATATCAATCCTCTCTTTCTTTACAGCTTCCTTTGCCAACCTGTCCACCTTTTCATTTCCTGCTATACCTGAATGTGCTGGAACCCACATGAACATCACATCTGTCCCCTGTTTAACCACCTGGGAATGTGTAAATATGATTTCATATAATACATCTTGACGACTGTGAGATGATCCTGATTGAATACTGTATAAAGCGCTGACTGAATCACTGCATATCAGCACTTTCCTTCCTTTCATTTGCTCAACACATTCTAATGCAACTAAAATGGCGTACAACTCTACTGTGTACACGTTCAGGAAATCTGACGTTCTCTTCACTACTTCAACCTTGAACCTTTTGGGATAAACGCAGCTGATCCTGTTGCATTTGTCATCGGGTCTTTAGACCCATCTGTGAATACTTGTACATCATCTCCATATCTCTGTTCTATGTGTTCATAGAATTCACTCACTAAATCAACATTTCTTTTCCTTTCCTTTATCTTTAGTAACTCCAAGTCTACTTCAGCTGTCTCAAGCATCCACATTGGAACTGGTGGCCATAAAACAGCTGGACTGATATCCTTGTCATACACTCCCATATCTCTCGCCACTCTATCCCCTATCCATCCAAAACTGGACTTAATTGTTCTCTCTTTTTCCCAGCAATCCTTTAACACTGATTTTGTTGGGTGACTATCTCCATGTCCTCTCAAGTTCAGCCAATAATTAGCTAATAGCTGTTTCCTCCTTAAACATAGTGGCATCTCTCCTACTTCTACCTGAAGTGCACATATTGGAGATGATTTCACTGCCCCAATACATATCCTAAGAGCCTGTGCCTGAATCATTTCTAACTTTGCAAGTGTTGTCTTTGCTGCAGATCCATATACCACACTCCCATACTCAATCCTAGTTCTAATTAACGCCACATATATATATTTTAAGGCAGCAACATCAGCTCCCCAATCCATTCCTACAAGACATCTCATTACATTTGCATTCATCAACATTATTCCTGATGTGTTCCTTCCATGTCAACTAGACTTCAAAAAATACCCCTAAAAAACAAAATGAGTCAACTCGTTCTAGCTTATTTCCAAACAATGTCAACCCAATATTCTCCCCAATTTTCTTTCGAGAAAAGAACATGATCTTTGTTTTTTCCACAGAAAATGTAAATCCCCACTTTAATCCCCACTTCTCAACTAAACTGATCCCTTTCTGAATTTTATTTACAATAAATTGTATATTCTTTCCTTTTTTCAACAATGCTCCATCATCCGCAAACAATGATCTTCCTATATCTGTTGGGATATTATCAAACATATAATTTATCATAATTGAAAATAAAATCGTACCTATATATTCACCTTTTATATCTTTAAATGTATTTTTAAACTGTTGTCTTTCAAGCTGCTGTAACATAATTATTTTTTAGTAATTGTCCCCAATGGGGGGTCGATGGAGATGATCTTATCTCTTAAAATGTAATAAAAACAGAACTCAGGTTCTTCTTCGACTGATTCATTTAAATGTCTCTCTCTATCAGGAATCTCTTTTCTTCTTTTCAGCTGCTCCAAAAAAAAGACAATAAAATCATAATCGGTGATATTTTGTGTACCACTAAACCCTCCCTATTTTAGCCCTGCTCAGAACAGGCTGTTTCTGTGTCTGTACCTTTAAATATGTAAATGAGCTGTGTCTGACCACGCCCCCTCTCTGGAAGGGCTCGGATGTACTCAGTGCTTTCTCGCTCCATGTCCTATTGTTTACGGTGTGAAGGCAGACTCAGAGGGCAGAACAAACACCTAGCTGTGGGAGTGTCACCCACCTGGGGGAGGGGCTACTGCCCTTTGTGATGTCATGAAGGGAACATCTCCAAACGGCCTGTTTGAGCACACATTTTCTGAAAAGTGGAGCAGGAAAAAGATGGAGAGGATGGACTTTTCTCATCATTGGGGGGTTTGTAGACAGACTAGAGACACATGTTAGAGGAACATGGGGAAGTGGATTTTAAATATGTGACCTTTAAATTTGACCTGATTTGGATGTTTGGTTTAATTTAGCAACTAAACAAGAACACGTTTCCATCTGTGTCTATCTGTCTGTCTTGAATGCAAACTTTTTCTTCCCTGAAAGAAATCCATGCACATCAACCTGTGTAGATGTCTCCTCAGTCCTCTGCATGGAGGCTATGTGTCTCCTGAACCCAGACAACACGTTCTCTGAAGAGGAGGCAGAGTGTGACGATCCGGGGGAAGCCTTAGCACTAACCTGAGCAGAGGTCAATGAGGCCGTTAAAATACTCCTCACTGACAAGGCGCCCAGGGGCCTCATTTATCAACAGTGAGTAGAAAGTGTTCTAAATTCTGTCTTACAAATGAAATTTAGAATGTGCTAAAGTACAGAAAAAATCTGTATTTATCAACCATGCTGACAGCGATCGTACTCACATCGGTAGGTAATCAGTGTTGATAAATCCCATGTTCTTAACCTGCAGGCTCGCACATGTTCAGGGACATTTACATTCAGAAACGCCTCCAATGAACCATTTATGGTAACAACACACCTCCTAAAAAACCACCTGAATATATTTACCTCGCCGGAATAATGACTACGAGAGCAAAGAAAAGGAGCTTCATAACAACAGGAATGGAAGTGGAAGAGGCTGAATAAAAAAGGGAAATAAATAAATAGATAAATAAATAAAGAGATAAAATAAGGTTAGTAACTCTCGCGCTAAGTGACCCAGATAAATGATTAGTCTTTTCACTTAGTGGAAGTTACTAACAAAAGAACAAATGCTGCATGAGAGAAGGTGACAGGTCAGAGGAGAAAACACCAAGATGAAGTTTGAGAATAAGTTCAGTGCAAAAAATAACAACGCATCACGGCACAAAAGCCAGAAGTATCTGCTCCACAATTTCACCCTTGAACATTTACAGCGTGGTCGGGGGCACAGCTCTCTCTGGGGGATTAATCAAACAGTGACGCTCTCCCAACAGAACAAGCTGGACCAAACGGATCAGTGCGCTCTTTTGAACTTACTGCAGAGCGCACGCTTCACCAAATCATCTAATAATGCAAAACCAGCCATGATGTAACATTTCAAAGTAACGCCTGTCACAGATGACTTTTTAAGGTTTTCACACCAATTAGGCAACGGGTCTGTTTCAAACCACACAAAATCACTTATTTTGTGTTTTGAATTTTAAAAAACTGGGAACATGCATCTAGGTTGAGATGGATTCTGGCGTGCTGTGACACTCGTGGTGCTTTTTATTTGTAGTTTCAATGTTCTACCTCTAGATTCTGTGTGTAAGCATGCTCAGAGCTGTGCTTATATTTACACACATTTCTAAGTAAAAGAACAAGTTGATAAATTCCACTCTTTGCGTGGGAATGTTCTTACACACTCATTACTCACACATCCGTGCTCACACACTGTTGATAGATGAGCCCCCTGATTTTGTGCTTCAAACGTTCGTACACACGGTTTAAGCACATATCTGTTAGTGAATGAGGCCCATTATCTTTTGTTTCTCTGCAACACGTTCAACTGGATGCCTCATTATAGAGAGCGTAATGCTGCAGCTTCCCCTGGTGGTGAACCTGTGTCAGTGCTATGTGAGTCCTTAAGACGTGATCATGTGAAAGCCTCCCCCAGTTTGAAGCAAAGAAATAAATCATTTTACAATCTTTAAAAATCAGATATATTTATACAATTTACTATATTTATTTAATACCACATTCTACTCTAATTCTGTGTAGAAGCAGCATGTTTGTGTGGACAATATCACACTGTGGAGCTGAATGAAATGTGAGTCTGTCTCAGAACACTTTCACTAACAGAGACCGCACCTTTACTGATTGAAATAAAGAGTAAGAGTCAGGTGAGGGGGGAGAAGGACAAATGTGTGGATCTTTGTGGAAAACAAAGTTTTATTTCAAATACAAGCGGAGAAGAAAATTACAGAGAGCAGACAGAGAAATAATCTCTTCAGATCGATCAGTCTGGGAGAAAACTGTGGAAACAGTGACACCTGCTGGTAGAAAGCAGTGATAGCAGCAACAGAACCTAAACATGAATTATTATTCAAATAAAACCCTCCACAGATTGAATTTATTTCTATTTAAAATCCTGAGATAATAAAAACAGAAGGTTCAAACATCAAAGTGTAATAAACATCAGAAGTTAAAAATAAAGATAGTTTGATAATGTGTCTGTTGTTACCCTGACATGATGAATGAATATCAATGATTGAGTCTGCATGTTATTCAGCTCTTTTTATATCATCTCATATTACATCAAATATTCAGGTGCTGACTCTGCACCTGGATCCAGACATCCTGTTTGTAGTTCTTTTAAAAACTCAGTGAAGCCTCCTCTTTGTTTTGATCCAACAAAGAGACGACTGATTTATTATCAGACGACCAACGACTCGTGGTTAAAAGCAGAACTTCACACTTTAACTTGCACAGGTGGAATCAACTTCTACTGTTATCTGTGAATATGAGTCAATGAATAACCTGCACCACTACACATGTCCACAGGGTGGCGCTGCAACAGAAACATTTATATACAAATCAAAGAGTTCATCTTCGGTCGCTGAGTCATGAAGCAGTTTAAATTCAGAATATGAGAATAGAAAAATGTCCGAGGTCATGGTCCTGTGTGTGACGGTGGAGCTGATCTCAGAGCAGCTCAGACTGCAGCACTGAGAGTCATCTGCGCTGTGATTGGTCCGTCAGTCTCCCAGTAACACAGCCCAGTTAAAGACTCACCAACACACCAGCTGCTGCTTCCAGCTCTGTGATCAGCAGGATCCTCTCTTTAAGGACTCACTCCCTCCAGCTGTTGATATAAAAAGAGATAAATGAGAGATTAGACTCTGAGAGAGACTTCATGATTATTCTGATCATATAATATCATCATGATTATTCTGATTATCAGTGATACAGAACATCCAGTATGAAGAGCAGCAGGGACTTCAGTCCTGCTCAGAAGTGAAGTGGGCGTGGAAAGTAGCACGCCACCTTTCAGCTCTCGTGGTCACTCGTGTTGGTGACTTGTAGATTAAAGGGACAGACAGTCCTTGAAGGCATCATCACGTCACAGACAGTTGAGTGATGATGTGTTTACCGACAGTCCTTGAAGGCATCATCATGTCACAGACAGTTGAGTGACGTGTTTACTGAGAGTCCTTGAAGGCATCATCACGTCACAGACAGTTGAGTGACGTGTTTACCGAGAGTCCTTGAAGGCATCATCACGTCACAGACAGTTGAGTGACGTGTTTACCGAGAGTCCTTGAAGGCATCATCATCATGTCACAGACAGTTGAGTGATGTGTTTACTGAGAGCCCTTGAAGGCATCATCATGTCACAGACAGTTGAGTGATGTGTTTACTGAGAGTCCTTGAAGGCATCATCATGTCACAGACAGTAGAGTGATGTGTTTACCGAGAGTCCTTGAAGGCATCATCATGTCACAGACAGTTGAGTGATGTGTTTACTGAGAGTCCTTGAAGGCATCATCATCATGTCAGATTCTCTAGATTCTGTGTGTAAGCATGCTCAGAGCTGTGCTTATATTTACACACATTTCTAAGTAAAAGAACAAGTTGATAAATTCCACTCTTTGTGTGGGAATGTTCTTACACACTCATTACTCACAGATCCGTGCTCACACACTGTTGATAGATGAGCCCCCTGGACTTTTCTCCTTTCCTCTTGGTGTATTGTTTTGTTTTTTTCATCACTTTTGTAGTAATTTGTTTGTATATTTAGTCACTTCTAAATTGTAGTTCTCATCTGCCTTGGTATGATGTTTACATTTTGATGATTAACTTTCTTTGTTTAAATGTGTAACCTTTTTACTAAACCATGTGACTACTACTGTGACTGGCTGTAAAGCGTTAAAGGAAGTAGCTTGGCTGCCATTTTGTACCTGCCCTGATGAAGGCCTGTATGGCTGAAACATGTTGGCATGTTTTTATGAATCTGTAGCCCTGATGAATTAAAGGCTTTTTATGCTGAACCCTCTGAGTGCCTCAGACTTCTTCAAAAACTTCTAAGTTGGATCCCCGCACGGAAGAGCACCAGAGGAACTAATTACCAAAATACCAAAAATATTGCATTTTTTAATGACTGTACGAATCCTGAACTGTGTTTAGTGAAACCCTGTAGAGACCAGGATGGACAAAACCCAACCCTGTACTCACATCAGAGTCTCCAGTCTGTAGTCAGGATTCTTCTGAAGGTCACACAGCAGCTTCACTCCTGAATCCTGCAGATTGTTTTCACTCAGGTCCAGC
>NC_089201.1:31073166-31078166 GCF_963930695.1 Labrus bergylta | reverse complement strand
AGAATGTCAGATTGGAGTGGCAGATGTTTCTGATCATAGTGCAGTTTACCTAAAGATACTCTTGAATTGTAGACAGAGAAATACAATATGGAGGCTAAATGTGGGAATACTTAATAACAAATCAGTTGTCGAGCAAATCAGAGCTGAAATAAAGACTTACTTGGAGGAAAATAATAATGGTGAAACAAACCCAGCAATATTATGGGATATTAGTAATAAAGGGGAAATTGATCACAATCACAAGCAACCTCAAGAAAGAGAGAGAAAAACAATACAACATTTATGTAACCGAACTAAAACAATTAGAAGAAAAGCATAAAGGAAAAACTGACCAAAAAATACAACAACGAATGAAAGAGGGGAGGAAAAACATAGAGGATTTACTTCATTTTGAAGCAGAGACAAAAGCGAGATATCTAAAACAAAGTTATTATGAAACAGGCCCAAAAGCTGTGAAATTATTAGCTAGACGATTACGAAAAGAACAGGCCGAAATTACTGTCAATAAACTGCATGATCCAAAAACAAACCAATTAAAATACGAACCAGGAGAAATTGAAAAGATCTTCAGAGATTACTACAAGGATCTTTACACTCAACAATCTACATCATATCAAAACGACATTAAAACATTCCTTGACTCCTTGGAGTTACCCTCAATAGGTACAACGCAGAATCAACACATAACAGAACAGATAACCACAGAGGAAATCCTGAAAACCATAGGAAGACTAAAACCAAATAAGGCACCTGGAAGTGATGGATTTCCATCCAAGTGGTACAAAATATTTGCACGTGAACTGTCTCCATTATTACAAACTACTTTTAATTGGTTCATGGCTGAAAACATTGTACCTCCCACCTGGAAGGAAGCAATAATCACAGTACTCCCAAAACTACAGACCAATATGGATTTAAAATGTTGATTATAAGATGTATACCTCAATAATATCAAACAGACTCCAAGCATTTGTAGCAGACCTGATAGATGAAGACCAGACAGGGTTTGTAGGGGGAAGACAGACACAAGACAATGTCAGAAGGACATTACACATCATACACAGAATACACAAAGAAAATGTACCTGTAGCTTTGATCAGCCTAGATGCTGAAAAAACATTTGATAGAGTCAATTGGGAGTTTTTATATCTAACATTGGAGAGGTTTGGATTTAATGAAAAATCTATTCAATGCATTAAATCCATCTATAATGCACCCACGACGAGAGCAAAGGTTAACGGTTCTCTCTCTGATAGATTCCAACTTGAGAGAGGAACTGGACAGGGTTGCTGTCTTACTTACTTACTGCCCTTTATGCCTACTGGCATGTAGGGCAGCAACAAAGGATCTCCACTCCTGTCTGTTTTGGGCGAGCTTTTGGATAGAACTCCAGGTCAGCTTCATGTCTTTCAGTTCTTTCTCCACTGTTCGACACCAGGTTTCTTTGGGTTGTCCTCTCTTTCGTTTGCCTTCAGGTTTCCAGTGTAGGGCGGTTCTAGTAATGTAATCCTGTTCTTTTCGCATGATGTGTCCAATCCATCTCCACCGCCTTCTTTTTATGATGGTCTCTATACTTTCTTGGTTGGTCTGATCATGTAATTGCTGGTTGGAGATGGTGTTAGGCCAGAAGATACGTAGGTTTTTTCTGAGGTTTCTTGTGTGGAATGCCGAGAGCTTGGAAAGGTCTTTCTCTGTCATCCTCCAGCATTCACAGCTGTATAGTAAGGTGGAGAGAACACAGCTCTGGTACAACTTGAGTTTGGTGTTGATGCTGTACTTCGTGGACTTCCACACATTGTTCATCATTCTGAATGTGTTTCTTGCCTTGTTGAGTCGGCTTTTGATGTCATTGCCTGTTCCTCCATCATATCTAACAGTGCTTCATAGATATGAAAACTCCTCTGTTGTGGGTATATTTACTCCATTTATTTGTATAGGTGGGGGATTTTGTGTGTTTAAGGTCATCACCTCTGTTTTCTTCAGGCTTATGTTCTGTCCTATTTGTTGTGCAAATCTGTTGACACGGGATGTTTTTTCTTGTATATGTTGGTGGGTATGGGAAACCAGTGCCAAGTCGTCTGCAAAGTCTAGGTCTTCAAGTGTTGTAAATAGTGTCCATCTGATGCCTCTAGGTTGATCTTCGGTTGTTTTTCGCATCACCCAGTCTATGACGGTATTGAAGAGTAATGCTGACATCACGCATCCTTGCCTCACTCCAGTCTTGATTTTAAAAGTGTGGTTGCTGTTTCCTACTTGGCATGTGAAGTTGGTGTAAAAAAACAAAACAAAAAAAAACCTTTATGATGAGGATGATTTCTTGTGGAATCCCATACAAACGTAGAATGCGCCATAAACTGTCCCTGTGGATGCTGTCAAATGCTTTCTCGAAGTCTACAAAGTTGATATATAGCTGTCTTTGCCATTCTGTGCACTGCTCTATGATGTTGCGCAGAGTGAAAATCTGGTCGGCACACCCTCTTCCTTTCCGAAATCCTGCTTGTTCTATAGAATTACCAAAATAGTCTGCTGTAGGTACCATAGAGCTATAAATATGCCAATCACTGACAAACAAGGGCAGAAGTAGAGGCAAGGTGGGCAGAACACTTCAGCGAGGTCCTAAACAGACCCCCACCAACAGCAGAAGCAGAGATACAGGAACCTGAGACTGCCCTTGAGTTTAACACTGCACCACCAGAAGAAAAATAAATTGTTTCAGCCATCAAATCACTCATAAATGGAAAAGCACCCAGGCAAGACAACCTGAATGCAGAACTGTTCAAAGTACATCCAGAACTTTCAGCAAAACTGCTCAAACCACTCTTCACATCCCTATGGGGGATGAAGACGATACCAAACGATTGGTCAAAGGGTGTAATCGTAAAGATGCCCAAGAAAGGTTCCCTAAAAAACTGTGACAACTGGCGTGGAATTACCCTTTTGTCAATTCCAAGAAAAATGCTAGCAAAAGTCATCATACAAAGAATTTCAGATGCAATAGACAAGCAGCTCAGAAGAGAACAAGCAGGATTTTGTTGCTGTCTTAGTTCGACTCTATTCACTCTGTATATTGAACCGTTAGCCTAAATGATCAGGCAAGACAATTCAATAACCGGAATAGAATTTAATAAACAAAAACACGTAATTAGTCTGTTTGCTGATGATGTCATGATCTACATAAAGGACCCTGTGAACACGTTTATGCAACTTATGGAAATTCTAGAAAACTTCAGTTCGTACCCTGGGTACAAGATAAATTTACTTAAGACTCAAGTTCTCATGTTTAACTGCTCACCAAGAATTCAGAATAAACTGGGAAGCAAGATCACTAAAATACATTGGTATAAACATAACCAACAACTTATCAAAACTATATCAGTAATATCAGTAAAGTAATTATGGACAGATTGACAGCGATTTAAGGAAAGACATTGAAAGATGGTTCACCTATCCACTGGGGCTCCATGATAGGATAAGTGTGGTGAAAATGAACATATTACCACGTTTCATACATTTATTTCTATCTCTGCCTGTAAACATACCACAAGCTCAATTCATCAAATGGGATAAGCTTATATCACGATTTATTTGGGAGGGTAAAAAACCGAGGATCCGTTACACCACACTTCAGCTGTCTAAAGATAAAGGGGGAATGGCCCTTCCGAACTTAAAGGAATACTTTAAAGCAACACAATTACGTCCACTCATGTATTGGTGTAATGCTGGTTATGTAGCTCGATGGAAAGATATTGAAATGTCTACATTTAAGTACAAGTATTGGTGAAAGAGAGATACCTGTCCAGATGAGAGCGGAAGAACATTTAGCCCCATTAACATAATTTACACTGGACATATGGTACTCCACTGTTAAGCAGTTAAAATTAGGGAAGGATCTGGGATTATTAAAATGATGCTTTTGATGAGAAATTTAACCCGCTAAAGTTGGATCCTACATTTAAAAACTGGACAAATAACAGCCATATGTACAGTTATTAAGGGTCAGATGAGAAGTTTTCAAGAACTTAAAAATACATACGATCTAACAAATCAGGATTTCTTCAGATATCTGTAAATGAGAGACTATTATATTAAAAACATTAAGAAAAATGAGGACGAAATACATCCTATCATTAAGTTACTTACACAAGCATACAGTACTGTAGTTAAAAAAGCTGTGTCTAACCTGTACTGTTATTTAATGGTATGCGCCATGAATCTGTGCCATCTCCGTGCGCAAATCGAAGAAGCATTTTACAGGGGTGCAAACTCATCAGAGATGAAAAAGGTGACATTGATCCAAACATCCTAGGGGGGTCCGGGGGCATGCACCCCCAGGAATTTTTATTTTTTTTAAATATCAGCTTTAAATTGTGAATTTACAGAAGACTTTAGCATTCAGACCTGCTAAAGAAGCGGTGCAAACAATAAGAAAAACACAATTGCTTGTCGATATCTATGTTCTAACTTTTTGATAAAGCTTCAGTGAAACATGAAGAACCCTTGCTCCCAACCTTCAGTCCCTTTTTATAAATGGGATGAATTTGCAGAACAGGGCTTACCATGTTCCACGAAGGGGTGACGCGAAGGGCAGTCACTATGCAAGTAGCTCTCAGAGCAGAGTCTGAGAGAACATAATAATGCAGTCATCAAGTATGACAATATTTTCACAGATCTTCTATAATTAAATATGTAACATTATCAATATATTAACCTGATGTTTTGCTCCTGCTGGTTTTCATTAAGTTTATATTCCCTCTGGCCTATCTTACCTTATTACATGTGTTGACACTGTCACTTTAATGTTGCCTGAGATAATAATAAACCAGAAAGCTGTATGAAGTTACGCATTTCTCTCAACATCTTTACCTATGGCTACCAAACGTTATGATCAGACAGCATGTTTAACAGAAAGGCTGGCTTGCTAGCCAGACTTCAAATCTTTCCACAGTGTTTTCACGGAAACATAACATTATGTAAATTAGCCATGTGCTGCACATTGCGAC
>NC_089201.1:31030666-31065666 GCF_963930695.1 Labrus bergylta | reverse complement strand
AGATGTCCTGACACTTGATTGTAGTCTCATGGAGGGTCTTCTTTTTAGAGTCTGTCTCAATCTTTCTCACCTCATGTTGGGTATTCACCTCTTCACTCTGTCCCTCTGTGATGTAGAGCTCAGTGTAGATCCTGTTGAGGAGGGTTCTACTTCCTGTTTCATCACTTCCTTCAGTCACATGTTCACATCTCTTCCTTAGACTGATCTTAAGTTCATCTGTAACCTCCTGCAGACCTCTATCTGCTGAAAGAGAAGAAACATATCCTGAGACTGGATTTATAAAATGATCAAATACAGAATTTTTTTTATTACACATTAAGCACACTGCATGACACAAAAACATCTGTGTAATAAATGTGTGCTGCTACAAGAGAAATAAAATATACTGAATATAAACTGACAGCAAGAATCAGATCAAATGTAAATGTTTCATTTAACTATATATCAATGAAAATACTAACTGCTTTGTCTTGTTTTTAGACACAATGACTTCAGTCTTACTTATTACAGTGCTGGACTTACTGGATATCTGCAGTCCTCCTCTTATTTTAGATCGTTTTCCACACTGGGGACAGGAGGACTCTCCTGATGAAGTAGACTGGTCCCAGTATGAGGTGAGACACTGTCTACAGAACCAGTGTCTACATCTGGTAGAAACTGGATCTCTTAGGACGTCCTGACACAAAGCACAGCTGGACAGCTGCTCCTCCACAGAAACAGACCCCTTTGTTATTCTGTGGAGATAAGGGAAATCATAAAGCTGTGAAAACTGAGACTGACATTTAGAAACCAGTGGTGGACTGAATCAAATAAAGCCACAAAAAGCAGTGTTTTAAAAAGGTGTGCCATGTCCTCATCAGTGAGCATGTGCAGAAGTCTGTCTGTGTAACCATAGAGTCTACCATCTGAGTCCAATAACTGACCTACAAGTGTGATGTTATTTTCAACCAGTTTTCAAAAAACAGGGATTCATTTTTGTAGAGAATGTCCTTATTGTTCCAGATGTAATATCTGTGTGGAGAGAAGTTATGTTTCAAGATGAGAGACCAAGTCAAGAGTATCTGTTTATGGAAGTTGGATAGTTTGATCAGGATTTTACTGATATTATAGTTGCACAGTAATAAAATTCCAGGCCACCAACTTTAGAAAAAACATAATTAGGAATCATATTCCATAGAGATGTTGGGTTATTTAAAAATGTCTCAGCCTGTTCACTTTGAATGTTAAGAGCTGTGAAGTCTAAAAAGTTCAAGCCCCCACATTGACTCGTGTTTATTGTCACGTTCTTTTTAACATAATGTATTTTGTTTTTCCACAGAAAGTTAAACAACATATAATCAAATCTGTTGGTTACATTTTAGTCAACATCCAAAGATAGAGCCGGATTAGTGAGTCTGGAAATGCCCTCAGCTTTTGAGAGCAAGGTCCTTCGTCTCAGAGATAAATCTCTTTGTAAACAAGAGTTTTATCAACGATGCGATTCAAATTTAAGGTGCACCTTGTATTTTGCTCCTTGGTGATAACTACTCTCAGGTATGTGACCTGGTGATTCACTGGATTATTACAAATATGGGGAACATTACAATCTTTAACAGCCATAAGTTCAAATGTTTAATATTTAGGTTGAGACCTGAGACCTTTGAAAAGTTATTAATCAGCTTTATAGAGAGCTGCACACTGAGCAGGAGCAGGAGCTGTGTCATGACCTGCACACTGAGCATGTGCAGGAGCTGTGTCATGACCTGCACACTGAGCATATGCAGGAGCTGTGTCATGACCTACACACTGAGCATGTGCAGGAGCTGTGTCATGACCTGCACACTGAGCATGTGAAGGAGCCGTGTCATGACCATGAAACGTAAAATCCTAAATATAAGTTGCACCGGTATAAGACGCGCTGTGTTTTTGAAGGTCTCTCAGAGAGAAAATAAAGTTTACACTGTCTTCCTGCGTTACAGTTTTTATTGTGTTCAGCGAAGTCCAAAACCTGCAGTTACTGTTCAGCTCTGTCACCCTTTTAGTCTGTTTTCTCTTTGTGGAGTCTGCTCTCCTACCAGCTACAGTACGGTAGTCGAGCTCTCAGCCTGCAGGGAAAGTTGTGAAGCAGAGACTCCTAGCTTGTGATCTCTCTGCCCGACTCCGCTTGTTTCTCTTTAACTTTAATAAAGGACTCTTTCAATCAAAAGAGCGTTCAACAAGGTTTATTTATGGAACAATATCCTACAGTTTTCTGTAAATTCATTATTATGACCTGTTGAGGGAAACATTTTGAAAAAGTAGCGCAGCCAGACTGGTCTGTGTCGCTGTCTTTCCCAGAACAGCGTGCACTCAGCTCTTAATACACTGAGGGCCTGATTTACTAAGGTCCCAAGTAAAGAGTACTAAACTGTGTGTTCACTCCAAAGAAATTGCACGTTTGGTGAGTGTGTGATTTTCGGGTGATCGACTAAGAAAGTTTGCGTGAATGACACCAGGTGCAAACCTTGTGGAGGCGGTACTATTTAAGTTAGGCTTTTGTGTCTTCTACTGGTTTACGTCATGGAGAGTTTGGACGGAAAGCAGGACGACTGCAAGCACAAAATAGGTCTCAGTGGAAGAGGCAAATGAAGGTACAGTATTTTTGAGTTATAGCAGATAAAACTGAATATCACAAAAAGAAAATTTGGCTTATAGGAAAACCTGGGCATTAAACAGGGCCTCTCTTTTCTTCATCTTTTGAAGATGAATTGTCATACATTGTGCAGGAGGTGTGAGCTGTGTCCTCTGTGGCGCTCAGGCGTGACACTCGGCACATTGTTGAGCACCAGACAGCTGGCCAGCGCTGTGTCTGATCGGACATAAAGGCTCTGGAAAGAGGTATCGAAGACGGGGGTACAAGCAGTGGTGAGGTCCCCCCATCCAAGCGTAGCAGCAGCGGGCTGTAGAGGGAGGAGACGAGCGCACTATGGAGAGGAGCGCACGAGCTGGGGGAGAGACGCACAGCCCGAGAAAAAAGAAATCCCAAGTTTAAAATAAAATGTTGGTGAGAAGAGGGAAACAGGAAGAAATAAATGTCAATGTTGAAATTCTTTAGAATGCAGAGGCTGTGGATGTTCAGTTTTGTTTAAATAGGCAACAATATAGTTTAATCATGGTGTTTCCTGCTGTCATTCCAAACATATTAACATGTGTGGAGAATAACGTGATCTGTATGCCTTCTTTGATTGAGCCTATGTCTCCTCCTAACTTCAATAACAGCAGCCTGTTGTGTGTAACACTGGTCTCCTGGGTTAGCACGTTCTTTTCAAAGGTGTTAAATTCAGACACCGTCACAATCACCTCAGTTTTTGTCAGGCTTGGTAAATCACAATGTGTGTACTAACTTAACTTATTTGCATTTTCTCCTTTCTACGGCAGAAACGCCCCATATTGAATATTCATTAAGTCAAACGTACTAAATGGACAATGCGTGTTTTGCTCATATGAAAGATTCAATCCTCACTGCACGCCGTTAGTAGATCAGTTAACACATTTTTTGCTGGTGGTATCAAGTTTGCACACGTTTTAAGACACACAAACCTTTAGTAAATCAGGCCCAATGAATGGGGATGGTTTTTTAATCACGTCCGGTCGCACACAGTGATGGTGACTTCTGCACCCGCGGTAATGATGGCTCATGTGTCAACATTTTATACTGGTATATTAGTTACACCTTTGTATGAGACCCAGCCAACTTTTAAGATGAAAAAAAAAACAGGTATTAAAAGTGCATCTTACACCGGATGTTACGGTACTTCAGTAAAAAAAAAAGATCTCATTGTGTAGTCATGTTAAAAAAAGTAAGAAAAGACAAACAAAGAGTGGACACAACAGAAAAAATGATTGAAAGAAAACGATCACAGCAGATCTCACTAAACTTCAGGATCAGTTTAAAAGACTTCTTCCTGCAGAATCACAGAGAAGACGACTAGATACACAACCAAAGAGTCAATACTGAAATCATATTATCTTATCTATAAACATATAATACATATATATAATCCTTAGTATGTTGTTATGAGTTCAGTGACTTTCTCTGTATGATCACTGTGTGCAGGTTGATGATTAAAAACAAGAAAATCAACACATTATGGTGTTCAGGACTCTTTTTTTAGCTTGACAGTTTGGTGATTAAAAAATGTTCTCTTACTGTGGATCTGAGGGTCCTGGTTCATTACTGAAGTCTAGAGAAAGACTTCAGTAATGAGACCCCTCGATCACTCATCTTCTGATCTCCAGATTGATCAGAGGACAATAAAAGACGTTCATGCAGGTAAAACATCCTGAGGACAAAATAACAAACAGGTGAGACACAAGCAGGAAAAATGTGAAAGACAGAAATGGTCAAGTGTCCACATCTCATTACCTGATGTGATCCTTCATTTGATTTTCTCTTCCTTCCTGTCTCCTTTAGTACCTGATCCAACATATCAGTGCAGCTTGTTTGTATCTTCATCTTATTTGTCCGTCTGATGTGACTCCCTGCTTGGTATTTGACCCTGGTCTAGTTTTAGGATTTAATATAAATGTCTTTCAATTATCCTTCCTGTGTCTCTTCAATCCTGCACTGAATAATGACAATAACAAGGTCTTGAACCTCAAACATTAAAGCAATATGTTAATATTTAACAGAAATCATGACCTTTGGACCAACAGTTTTATATCTAGAGGGATATAAAACAAAGTCCTTCATGCCTGTAGGGATCAAACCACGTCATAAAACCGACCTTTGCTCAGATAGATGTTTTATTGAGGCTGTATTTAGTGATTACATTTTATTAGGATGCATTATTTTTTAATGTCTACTTTGAGGAAGTGGAGAATATCTAGCTTATAAAATTAAATACTGTGGAACATAAGCACTGTCGTCCTCAGGACTTTATTTAATCTGAGAGAAAACCAGTAACGCTGACTGCTAGTTTAGACCGCAGGAGTCATGACAAACGTCTCTGATTAAGGACGATTTAGATTTTTAGCTCCACAACTTTTACTTGACTTTACTTTTCAAACAAAAGCTGAGAAACAACAAGTACTCCACATTCACAGAGCTGATCCCGTACTGTATCTGATCCGTTTCCTTTGCTTTTCTATTCAAAGTGTATTACTCAATATTAACCTGAGGTTTTAACAGTAAAGTCATAATAATGTTGAATTAAACTCACCCTGTCTCAGATGTTTGTCCTTCTGCTCTGTCGACTCAAAATGGAGTCTTAGCTCCGACTGACAGAAACTTTCAGTTTTATTGTTTTATTGGAAACCCATACCAGCTCAGAGTTTCTCCTCCCCTTGTTACTAGAAATGAAATGAATGGTTAACCATCATCAGTTCAGGTTTCTTCATGACCTCTCTGCTGAGCTCACAGTAAAATGCATTAATTCAAACTAACTAGGTTGAGATAGTCAGTCAGAAAACTTCAAAAAGTAAGCTGGGATCACCTCCCTTCAGCAATGTTGTGGATGTCAGACGTGTGGAGAAACAGTTCCCAGATGATCCATGATCTGTTCAGATCACCCCACATGGTACCGGGCAACATGTGATCCATGGATCAGAGGAAAATGTATCTTCATGGTGTAAAATAAATACACTGGCGTTATATCCCAATTCAATATCTGAGTGAAAAGAAGTCAGTGTTAAAGTTGTTCAGGTGGGCACAAACAGGAAGTCATTTCAGTCTTTTAAAATACATTTTATGTATGTTTTATTTCAGACAGAAACAGGTCATAACGTGTCAATATTTCATTGTGAAAGATAACTTTTTAATTGTCTATTAGATGTTAGAAACATTAAAAGAAGAATAGTAGAAGTTGATCTGAGTGATAGGGCTGGGCCTCAAATCAACATCACGATTAATTGAACAGTTTACCTTGATTATGATTCATGAAAGATTATTTTGTTATTGTTTTTTGCCCTCATAGTTCACTGACATATGCTCAACTGTTTATCTGGTCTTTTTTCTTGTATAATCTTATAAGATGTTGAACACGTAATATAAAAATAATTAAAAATAATAACAGTATTCGAACATTAACTGCCATTGGATTTCGTAATTTTATTATAAATATATAATTGATTAAAATGTTTTGGATAACGAGTGAATCAATTGACGTGAGGATGTTAATGTTACCTAAACAGTTTTATGAAAGTAGTCAGCCGAGGTGCCATTTTTTTTTGAATGCCCTGTCTTGAATAGGCCACTCCCCCTCTTACAACAACCAGTGAGCGCTGTATGTTAGAGGTGGGAATCACTAGAGTCCCCACAATACGATATTATCCCGATACTTGAGACACGATACGATTCTATTGCGATTTTAAACATTTTTCGATATGCTGAGAATTGCGATACAATATATTTTGAACTGCATATTATATCCACTACACTAAACTAAATCAAGAATCATTTTGTCAAATAAGATAAAATTCTCAGTCTGTTCATCTCACTTCAGTCTTTTTATTTGTATTTCAGTCTAATTGAACTTGAACATGAATTCTTAACAATACAACTTGTTCAAAAATAATTGTGAAACCCCTTCAACAGTTAAAAAATAAAAAAGCATAAATAAAACATCATATTAAAAATATGAATACTTGGCTGCCATGAGACTATATAATATCGCCACATAAAATATCGCGATACAATACTGTATTGATTTTTTACCCGACCTTTACTGTTGAATATGTTGTGTGGCGTCGCACACACTGGCTGTCCACACTGCATCCGTTTACTATTTCACTATTTGCTCTGTAAATTTCAGTTTCCCCCTGCAAACAGTTTGACATCTATACTTTTGTATTAAAGGTGGACACGCGGATGTGTGGTGCTTTGTATTGACGAGCAACACAGCACACAGAGGACCGTCGATAAACGGCTCACGGTGAGCCGAAAAAAAGTTTATCCGGTGTTGTTGACACAAGTCAAAGCAGAACATTTAAATCACAGATGTGGATATTATTAATACATCGCTATCTCCACTTTGTACAACAAGCTGAAGAAACAAAGAAACATTACATTTGGGCGGCAGTAACTCATCCGTAGGGACTTGGGTTGGGAACCGGAGGGTCACCGGTTCAAGTCCCGGTGTGGACCAAATCTCAAAGTTGGTCTGGTAGCTGGAGAGGTGTCAGGGCACTGCCAAGGTGCCCTTGAGCAAGGCACCAAACTCCCAACTGCTCTGGTGCACTCTGCTTAGCAGCTTGTAGCAGCCCCACTCTGACATCTCTCCACCATTGCATGTCCACAGGTCCTGTTTGTGCATGCGTGTGATTCATGTGTGTGAGAAGCATGTCCCTAAAAATAACAAATTTCCCTCAAGGATTAATAAAGTTTATCAAAATACAATCAAAAAATAAAAATAAGGGTCAGTGATAAATAAGGGTTGTTCAGATGACCAATTCAAAAATCTTTTAAAAACACACTTTGAAAGCATGCATCAGGTTCATTAAAATGTGAGATTTGTAATCATGTTGGTTTTGTGTTTTTTAAAATGACATTTACACCATTTTGTTCAAAAGGTAAGACAGAATGGACATAAAAATGTCAAGTGGTGTAACCACTGAAAAATTAAGAATATTGAATATTTTATACATCTAGAGTATGTGAGTGTAAGTGTACTCATGATTGTAATTACTTCATTTTAAAATAGCACAAGAAATTAGATTTTATTAGGATTATGCCTAAATTTATAAGTTATGCCCTTTTTCAATAGTGAGCGGGACACAGAGCTGAAAACACTTCTGTTTTCTAATTAATTTTTGGCAAATTATGTAAAAATTGTTTTTAAAAAAAACATGTTATTTCACTGCAATAGAGGACTACTTTTAATCCACTTTAATTGTCCTGTATTTTATTATATGTTTATGAGAAATACTGGTTACACCAATTGACTCAAACCAGTTACACCAACTGACCATGCTGCTTCTACCATTGTTTCTTGAAGAAATTGTTGTTAGCTTCCTCCATTTCATGTTTGCTCCACCTTCCAAAGTGCACAGAATACCAGTGCAAACCTGTAGTGTGCACATTTGCCTTAAACACAGAATGGCATATAACTGAAGTGAATAGATCGGCCTTTTGGATGGGTCTCATAGATCGGCAGATTCTTACTGATAAATATTTTATCTTCTGTTCCCAATAGCTGTTTACAACCACACATACATTGCACGCATTAGACTAAACGTGTTCCTGTATTCTCTCACGGAAAAGCTTGAAATGTAAAGTTGTTTTGTTTCTTTGTTCCTTCTTGATTTCTGTCGATCCTTCTAGTGATGTGTCGGTCATGAAGGATTCGTTTAAAACGAATCATCTGGGTGAACGAACTGAACTGAATCACTTACTGAGAAGAGTCGTTCATTTCTCAACTCTCTCTCCTCTCTCCCGTCTCTCTCTCTCTCCAGACCGTAAGAGTCTCTCAAAGCCCGCCCTCCCTCTCCTCTCATGTCAGTGATACCTACTGACTGAACCAATAGGAGGAGTCGGTCGGGAGCTCTGTGTCTCTAAAGCCCGCCCTCCCTCTCCTCTCATGTCAGTGATACCTACTGACTGAACCAATAGGAGGAGTCGGTCGGGAGCTCTGTGTCTCTAAAGCCCGCCCTCCCTCTCCTCTCATGTCAGTGATACCTACTGACTGAACCAATAGGAGGAGTCGGTCGGGAGCTCTGTGTCACTAAAGCCCGCCCTCCCTCTCCTCTCATGTCAGTGATACCTACTGACTGAACCAATAGGAGGAGTCGGTCAGGAGCTCTGTGTCTCTAAAGCCCGCACTCCCTCTCCTCTCATGTCTCCAAAATTGAGGAAGTAGAAAATATATTATTGAACATTTAATGTTTGTGTTTTTTATATCTGCTGTCAGTTTACAAACGGCTTTTATATCCAACTTAATTTAACTCAGCTGACTGTTTTAACATCCACTAACCATCGTGTTTCAGTCAGTACAGTGTGTGTGTGTGTGTGTGTGTGTGTGTGTGTGTGTGTGTGTGTGTGTGTGTGTGTGTGTGTGTGTGTGTGTGTGTGTGTGACTGAGGCTGGTGACTCACAGTCTCGCTTGTTCACGTTCAGTCAGTGTTAGTGATGTGTCGGTCATGAACGATTCGTTCAAAACGAACGAATCATCTGGGTGAACGAACTGAACTGAATCATTTACTAAAAAGAGTCGTTCATTTCTCAACTTCAGTTGCCCTCTCCTCTCTTCCGTCTCGTGTCTCAAAGCTCCCGTTCACAGTACGTTCAGTGAACGAACTGAACGAGAGTTCCGACGTGAATCACTGAACGTACTGAGAGGAAGAGAGAGACTCAGAGCTCCCGTTCAGAATCAGTACACACAATCACTTTCACCACCCGTTTTTCATATTTTAGGTTTCACTACGCAAATAAAAGATGTACGCAAATAAATATTAGGTTATTAATTATTTTTCATTAGATAAAATGAAAACAATAAAAAATAAAAGTGAGAAACATAAATTACAGTGCAATTAATAAAAACTCAAAAGATAAAAAACAATAGGCTATCAAAAAGAAAATACAAAAAAGTAAATATAGACTAAAACTACAGTGCAAAAACAAATATTAAATAGACAAGGTAGAAACTATTTACAATGGTCTACATTTTAAAAATGTCACAAACAAAATATTAACTTAAATGTGCAATCACAAACAAAATAAACTGTAGTGCAAAACAAAGTCAAGAGACAACAAAAAAAATCACCAGCATGCCAGGTGAGCAATATTGTTGCAAACAATGGGAATATCAGTGAAAATTAAGATTCATTGATTTTCTTCTAATAATCTTCAATTAAGATTACATGTGCAGGTTTGCATTGATGAATACCAGCTGACGGACCTTTGAAGAGCTGAGCCGGCTCCTTCTCTCTGAAACTATCTGCCCCGTTTTACTGAACACTCTCTCAGACGGGACAGATGTGGCCACAATGCAGAGTCTCCTCTTCATGAATTCACAGAGTCTGGGATATACCACCCTTCTACTTTGCCACCAAGTGAGGGGGTTTGAGGACCTGGGCACTAGAGGCTCCTCTATAAATCCACGGACCTCTAGCACAGAATCTGCAGTTGGATTGCGACTGCTTGTCACAAGCCCAAAGACCTGCTCATCAAACTCTTTCCAGACTGCACTCTCCAGTGTGGAGCTCCCCTCTTGTGCTTCTGCTCCCTCTTCTTCTCCCTCAGCCTGCTGGTTGGGGAATGTCATCCTTGCTGCAGAATTGCAGAGGCGATGAAACACATTGTCAGCTGCCTCATCCTGCCGAAAGGCCTTCTTCTTGAACCTCGGGTCAAGTGCTGCTGCCTCAGAGAGCAAAACATGGGACTCTATTTTATGGAACCGGTGAGACATTTGGGAACAGATGTTGTCCACCAATTTCCTAACTGGTTCACTGAGGTTTCCAGCAGCTCGTTGGTGGCTTGATGCAATCTTTTGAAGACCTCTTGCCAAAAGGATGACTTTTGAAGCTGTCACATACCTGAGTGAAAGAGAAAGAAGGATTAGGCCTCTTAGTGATAATAATATGCATGTTGTTATTATTAATACTAGTATAACTATTAGTAGTAATCGTTGTAAAATGATCATATTCATAATCATTAGTTTGAAAAATAGCGATGAAAAGCTCTAGCTAGGAAGTAAGATAAAGCCTTTGAAGCTCCTCTGAAGTCAAGTTCCCGTGGTGATGACCTAGAGTAGCTTGATTGACAGGTTTATGACTTTGTTTTGATGTGACTGTGCAAGTGAAAATTAGGCCTTCAAAATCACAGTATTATCACGACAATGCAATAATATTGAAAAACACGTACCCTTCACCGCTTATTTCAACTGTGACCTCCTCAAAGGGCTTCAGAACATTGCAGGCCTGTTGCATCTCCTCCCACTCTTCTGGAGATAGGGTGGCCAGTCTAGGATTTGTTAAGGCCAGTGTTGTGATGACAGCCTCTCTGTTCTGCAGTATTCTCTCCAACATGTAATATGTTGAGTTCCAACGAGTTGGGCAATCCTGTTTCAGACGCAGTTCTGGCAACCCCAACTGGTTTTGTGTGGCCTTCAGTTTTTCAGAGGCAACTGTGCTCTTGTGCATGTATTCCACAATTGCCTTGACCTTATCTACTGTAGGTTTAATAGCAGCAATGCCACTATGTACAATGAGGTTCAGGGTGTGGGCATTGGGCAAAGCAGAATAGGTGGGGCCAACCTGTGTTCTGGATGGCCTTCACAACATTGGCAGCATTGTCAGAGACACAGGCAACAACTTTATGCACAATGTTCCACTCCCTTGCAACCCTCAAAAGTTGCTCTGCCAGATTGTCAGCTGTGTGCCTGTCGCTCATTTCAAAACAATCTAGCAGGACGGACACATTTTTAAAGTCAGAAATGAAATGACATGTCACAGACATGAAGGAAGTTGTTGTCCTGGATGTCCAGCAGTCTGTGGTGAGACACATTGCTTCAGCTTTATCCACTCTTTCTTGAACTTTTTCATGTGTCCTCCTGTACAGCTCTGGGATACTTGAATTTGACAGTGTTTTGCAGCTTGGCAGAACATAGTTGGGGTTCAGTTCCTTTGTGTATTGCCGAAACCCCTTATCTTCAACAATGGAAAAAGGCTGCAAATCAAGTGCAATCATCTTTGCCAGCACCTCATCCATTGCCCTTTGCCTCATGGGGTCGATAGGCCTCGACACAAAGTGAGTGAGGGTGGCTTGTGCACGCCTTGCTCTGGGCCTATCTGTTGCCCCTTGTGTGGATACAGCAGTGCGAGTACTGGCTGGAGCAGTGCTGGTGCTGCTGCTGTCTTCTACTGTAGGAGCAGGCTGAGGCTCTTGTCTTACCTGTTCAAGCTGCACAGTTGGATGTTTTGACTTTAAATGTCTGTGGAGATTTGACCCACTGTTGACCCGCTGTTGACCCACCTTTGGTGGAGAGCTTTGCTTTGCAAATCGTGCATGATGCGGCTGCTGGTGGAATAAATTCAAATAGTGTCCAGATAACGCTTCTCCTTCTTGACTCACTCATCTTGTTTATTCACTGTCTTACTCCTTTGATAATGGGGGAAGGGTGTTTGTTCATGAGGGTACATGGTCAGGGTGATCAGGGGAACATACCAAGTAACAGGGGAGGAGGGGAAGGGACCTTAGAGGGGGATGGTAGGGGGACAACAAAAACACTTTTTATATTGACAATATTTGTATACAATTTGCATGGCCATGCATTTACATATACAGTTAAGACATTAAACAAAGCTGCCTAATATATAATCATAGTTTGTTTAAATAAAGCAGCCCTTGCCGACAAAGTAGCCTAAATTAGCCTATATTATTATTTAAAAAATTTGCTTATATAATTTAAAATATAACTGTTCTGGTACAGGATATATTCGTTGCCATGCATATTTTCTGCATGTAGCCTATATTAAGTTAAATTAATTGTCATTCATGATAATGTTTGCAAACTGAAAGCTTCGTAACAACAAGCACATACATTTTCGCGACACCCAGCTTAATTGTTATTAATTAATGATCGTACAAATCATTGACTGACTGGTGAAAGTGATTGTGTGTACTGATTCTGAACAGGAGCTCTGAGTCTCTCTCTCCCTCTCAGTACGTTCAGTGAACGAACTGAACGAGAGCTCCACTCTTCCTCTCAGTTCGTTCAGTGATTCACGTCGGAGCTCTCGTTCAGTTCGTTCAGTGATTCAGGTCGGAGCTCTCGTTCAGTTCGTTCAGTGATACAGGTCGGAGCTCTCGTTCAGTTCGTTCAGTGATACAGGTCGGAGCTCTCGTTCAGTTCGTTCAGTGATTCAGGTCGGAGCTCTCGTTCAGTTCGTTCAGTGATTCAGGTCGGAGCTCTCGTTCAGTGAACGAACTGAACGAGAGCTCCGCCTCCTCTCTCTCCCTCTCAGTCAGACAGTCAGTGAGTGATTTGTGTTCTGAACGTACTGAACAGAACGGTCGGGGAAAATAAATGTGATTGTTTTAGCAGCTTTCAGTTTGTAACTGGAGCTTTATCTACTAAATTCTCAGCTCATTGGTTTATTATTCACCACCGGCTGTTCTCAGTACGATGGCGAGCAGAACTAAACGTTCGGCCGTGTTTCAGTTTATTAAATTCTGATTCACAGACAGAGCTGCAGAGAAGTACTGAACGATTCAGTGAACGAATCATTTGAACGAATCACTTTACTGAACTGATTCTACTGATTCAGTACACTGAAAAGAACTGCTTTTCACATCACTAGTCAGTGTTTCGTTCACTGAACGTACTGACCGAAGCTCCGACACGAATCACTGACTGACTGAGAGAGAGACTCAGAAAGTAACCTAAGCCCATTATTAGTTTTTAATATTATTATTTTTTAAATCATTTTTTTGCCCTGGGTATATAATTTAAAATATAACTGTTCTGGCATAGAATATATTCGTTGCCATGCATATTTTCTGCTGACATGTAGCCTATATTAAGTTAAATTTGCCGGCTCTGTGACAGACTTTGGAGGATTAAGGGAAGTTTAATTAATTGAATACATGCATATATCTGTGAATATATGAAGGATAGGAAGAAGATGAGGGTGTGTGAAGGAGATCCAGCAGAAGTTCAAACTCCTGACTGAAATTCCTCTCTGACAAATCAAAGTATTCCAGTAAAGTCAAAGTAGGCCTATCTGTACTGAAGCTCCATGAAGGAGACTAATCAGACCTTTAAAGACTTTAACACTAACATGTGATCCATGTCACAGCTGTTTTATAAAAATATGATTATTATCTTTGCATGAACTTTCAGATTTCAACTCCATCACCGCCAACACCAGAACATTTGGAACAATCAGCAGAATCCAAACATTTGTACTCTTGTTTCAAATTATCCAATTTGTTTTTTATTGATCTTATCTGTAAGTTTTATTTCTCAACAGCAAGACTTAAATGTTTGGTAAACCTCTCGGGGGCTCAACGTCAAAACTGAGAAACATCCTGTTTAGTTGGTCAATCTATGTCATATTTACTTATATTCTGACACATTATAGACTAAATAATATCCTTACAACAGAAGACAGGTCTCAGTATGCTTGAATATAATCTATAAATAATATTAAACATTTGAATATTTCTTGAAGACGATTCAGAGCAGGACATGAACGTCCTCACTGATTATTATTATGTCCCTGAACGCAGCAGTCAGAGCCACCTACATGTGAAAACGTTGAGTAGTAATAATACATTACAGTTCCTGTTTTCAGTCTGCTCACTTGTCTGAAAAATAAAACTGATGGCGCCACCTGCTGGACAAAGATTCAAAGCTTGATCCAAACAGCAGCCGAGCTCTTATCCAGCTGCTTCAAAGTGAGCAGCCTGATGACTCTGCTGGAGCCAGATTCACACGTAGCCCCGGCCGGGTCACACTCCTGTTCAGGTTTGATCTCTAAAGAGAGAGAAACTGGTCTGTAAGGCATTCAGATATAAACTACTGTAGGGTAGAGGTCACCGAGGGGCGGGCTGGAACAAAGAAAGATCAGTTGTAGTCTGTCTGTTGATGTCTCAGTATTTTTGCTGTCTTTCTTTTCTTATTGTATTTTGTCGTTGCTGTCCTGACCTTGTCTGTTTGTTTTTTCTGTGCCTTATTTGTCATGTATATGTCACCAGTTTGTCACGCTATTGCACCTCATTAAATGAATGAATGAATAAAAACCATTCCTGAGATAATCCACTGCTGGTACGGAGGTGCTCTCTGCCTCCTGTGTGTGAACAAAGAGTGTGTGTGTGTTTGAAGATACAAGTATATCCATCTCACATAGAACTGTGTTTGTCTTTGATTGAAATGGGGGCGGCAGTTGCGGTAGAGGGTCGCCGGTTCAAGTCCCTGGCCTGGTAGCTGGAGAGGTGCCAGTCCACTTCCTGAGCACTGCTGCCCTTGAGCAAGGCACTGAACCCCAAAACTGCTCTGGAGCGCTCGCTGTGGGCCGCCCCCTCACTCTGAGACCTCTCCATTAATGCATGTCCACAGGATCCTGTTTGTTCATGTGTGTGTTCATGTTTATTAAACAGAGTGATTCATAAAGGATCAATTCAAAATGAAATATGAAACACACATTGTGAGTGTGTGTAGTTGTCAAACTGAAAGCAGACATCACAGCCGTTTTTACATCTGCACTCCTGAAAACATGGAAATCATTTGAGGAGGACTGCTCCTGACTGCAGACGCAGCACTGAGGGAATGCTACTTTCAACATCAGGCTACTTTTAGAAAATGACCAACCCTGCCTTTAAGCGTGATATTGATTTGAGGTCATATCGCCCCGCCCTGCTAACCAGGCTACCGGAGCAGCAGCAGCACGGCGCCATGCTTCCTCTCCTGAACACAGACAGAAGAGAGGGAGTTGTTTTGATACAGCTGATCATTCAAATATCTAAAAGAAGTGATCATTCAGATTGGGAAATGTACCAACCTTCCTTGTTTGTGTGACTTTCAAATAAAACACAGTCCTCTCAACCTCACACAGTCCATGTTTTCTTGAAGAATAATTCTCTCAGGTGTTCAGAGTTCAGGTGTGTAGCTCCAGACGCCGCTGCAGCTCAGGCCGTAGTTCTCCTCTCTCACACTGTCGGGCAGCTCAAACTGAGCCAGCGGCCTCAGGAGGCGTCGGATGGCGTGCTCCTCAAACTGAGCTCTTCCTGGATCTCCGATCAGGACTTTGGTGCCGTGGGTCTCCATGCAGCGGTTCAACCAGCTGTGCAGGCTGGTGGCGAGGGACTGGTCGTAGAACATGTCGCCCAGCAGGATCAGGTGGAAGGCGGCGGGCGGTGAACCCATGATGTTGTGGGTGAGACACACAGGAGGCTGCAGGCCGTTCAGCTCACTGTTCATGTGCGTCGCCACGGCTGCCACTGGAACACAAACAGGCGGGTTAACACGTCACAGGGTTAGGCTTCAAGGAATCATGGTGTTCATGTGTTTCTTTTAATCACAGCAGTCTATATACAGGGTTCACACTCTTTTCCAGGGATCATTTTCCAGGACTTTTCCAGGACATTTTCAGCCATGATGGAGCTGGTATGACAGTCCGTGATCGTGCCAGGCCAATATTAAGTGTAGTCTTTAACAAGGTTAATCACACCCACTGTGAGCTACCGCTTCAACGGTTAAACATTTAATATCATGTTAAGGTCCATTTTTTACACTTAACAACGCAGTATTATATTTGAAGAGACAATGCTAGCAAACAAGAAACTTTCAATGGATTCTTGTTCCTCGTGTCCCTGGCTGTACCCCTGAGAAGTTTCAGCAGATTTTACTGGAGACTTTTTTAAATTATTAAAGTTGAATTCTGGTCAAATTGCATAGAGACGCTGATATTTTAGAACATTTTAATTCATTTTTCTAAAAAACAAGAAACTTTCAATGGAAAGGTCTTCTGGTTTCTGTTTGTAGTTCATTTAAAGTCCCCATGATACTGACAGCAGGCAGAACATTATCTGCACTGAGGACCACCTCCCACAGACGGGATTCTGACAATGATTTGTTTGTCTTAAGAACCAGATACATGCAGTAAAAAAGTCTGTTCTAGATAAAAACTCATTTACAGCCACAGATCTGCTCGACTCTGTCACAAAAGCTGATGATTGTTAGATTCCCTGCATTCCTGAAACGCATCAGAAACCATCGACCCGGCCTCCATGGAGGACAGACCTGACAAAGCTTCACTTTTCATTTCTTACAGATCTGCACAAGGATGCAGCCTCTAGTGGACACTCGATGAACTGCAGGATTTTACACCTCAGCATCGGCTTCATTTTTAAAGACCGGAGGTTTCTGCTTAGTTTGACAAAGTGCAGTCTGAAAGCAAACCGAACCAAATGAAAAATGCAGCAATGTTGCAGCTCAATGATAAATGGATTGAGCTTGTAAAGCGCTTTTCTGGTCTTCTGAAGACTCAAAGCGCTTTTTACACCGCAGGTCACACCTACACATTCACACCCTGATGGTAGAGACTGCTGAGTAAAGAGACCATCAGAAATAACTAATCCCTTTCATAGACACACATACGCCACTGATGAAGCAGCGAGAGCAATTCAGGGTTCAGCGTCTTGCCCAAGGACACGTCGGAGATCTGGCTGCAGGAGCTCGGGATTGAACCCCCAAACCTTCGGGTTGAGAGACGACCGACTCTACCAACCGAGCCACAGCCGCCCCTGAATCGCCCAAAATTTCATACGTTAAAATGAAATAATGTTGAGCTCCATCACAGCTTTTTGACTTCTTGCGTCAACCATCTGAGACCTCAGCCAACCACACGAGAAAAAAACCTTCCACCCGTTGACGACATACAGCGAATGTTTTAATGTTCCTATCAAAATAAGAGCCTGAAAATGTGTCCATGCTGTGATGTCATGATGTGAGTAAATAACACAGTAGAGTAAGAGATGAATGAATGCTTACTAGGGTCGATGTCGTTAGCCACTACATGAGCGGCACCGCACAGAATGGCGGCGATGGCGGAGGCTCCGCAGCCGCTGCCCAGATCCAGAACGGTCTGACCCCGACACACTGCGGGGTGGTCCAGGAGAAACCTGAACACAGAGACAGAAACAAACAAAACAGCTGTTTAGGTTTGTGAAACCAACGAGACGCCAGAGTCACTTCCTGCTCCGTCCCACAGGTCGGAATCAAACCTACGGTCTCTGCACATTGTGGCCCTCGAGCTAACCACTAGGCCATCGCCACCCCTTTATCTTAATGACTTTGTTGCATAATTTCAACGTATTGAAGCGACTGCTCAAACTAATCTTTAAATGACAGTGAGCCTTTGTCCCAGGCGTCTGATGTGTTAGAAGTCCTTCACTACAAGGTGGCTAAGGTCCTGGACCTCCTGACAACACTAAAGATCTGCACTGAGCAGCCGCTGAAGTCCTGAAGTCAAACACTGGAGCTCAGAGAGTTTAGTGAGAACAATAGAGAAGACGAGGGAACCAGCTGAACAATTGACTCAGGACTTTTGCTTTTATATCGTTATTAAGACGTCTCCTACTGAGCCAAGACACATGCACATTTCAAAAAATAAATCAACCTGTAGTTGGTCCGAACTTCATGGTGTCACGTCCAACACGTCTTTATGACTTCATTCTCGGTTTGGGAGGCGTGGTCTCATTGGACAAATCATCATTATCATCTTATTTCATTAAAACTTCATTAAAGATAGAGTCGGTATCTTTTCAAAATAAAATACAGACTTCTCCTAAAGCTGCTCCATTGTCCCTTCTGGGCCTCCGTACATGTGTGCTGGTGACTGTGTCTGCAGAGACGCTGTCCTCTCACTGGATTTTACTGTTCTGCTTTGTTCTGGTTGACTCAGGATGTTTCTGGGCGGAGCTGGTGTGTTTTGTAGTGTCTCATCTGTATGCATGTACCTTATATTCTCTAATAATCAACATTTATGTCACGTAGTCATGCTGCATAATCATATGTATCTCAGTAAACTGTATCTTAATAAACTGAAACTGCGCCTCAGGGTAAAAATGCATTTAGCAGAGCACACAGGAAGGAGCCCTCAGGGGAGGGTGAAAGAAAGTTCAGTACAGCAATACAGAAAGGTGAATCCTTAAAGTTACCAATAAAGATGAAGTTGAACAGATCAGATGGTGAAAAGAGGGCGTGAAGAAGCTTGTCCCCACGCCCCTGCAAAGCCATACATACTGTAATCTTTGTCTGTTTTAGTCTCTTCAGTTGAAGGGCTCACTGCTTTATGAATCCATGAATACAGCTTCCTGTGCTCATGTTCTTTGGCCTCCAGGTCCGGTCTCTGAAGAGGACTTTGCAAACTTTAAGGACTACAATTACACCGTGAAGAAAACAGAAAATAGATTCAGAACTTCAAAGTGTTGCGGCTTCATTGGGTTCGGATGTAGGTTTAATCTGGGTCCAAATTTGATACAAAAAGTCACTACAGTTTCCTCCAGACAATGACAGCGCACAGGTGAGTGGAGGAGTGGATACAGTTCAGTGATTGGACGAGATTCAAACCGGCGAATATGACGGACGTGGACGTAGCAGCAAAGAAGAGAAAATATAATCAGAGTGAGGAGAAACACCACAATCATTGTTCATTTTAACTGCATTAAAGTTCATATTTTAACACCATATTTATCGACTTTAAAGGTCACATATTCTGCTAAACCCACTCCCCCATGTTCCTCTAACTCTAACATGTGTCTCTAGTCCGTCTACAAACCCCCCAATGATGAGAAAAGTCCATCCTCTCCGTCTTCTGCCTGCTCCACTTTTCAGAAAATGTGTGCTCAAACAGGCCGTTTGGAGATGTTCCCTTCATGACATCACAAAGGGCAGTAGCCCCTCCCCCAGGTGGGTGACACTCCCACAGCTAGGTGTTTGTTCTGCCCTCTGAGGCCGCGATCACACCGAGACGCGCCGCTGCAGACGCGGGCGCTCATAAATACATTTATTTAGTTTAGATTTCCAAGGTAATTCTAATTAGAGGAAACCATGGACCTAACTTCATATTACTTTACTGGAAATGTATTCAAGAAATGAGCAGCTATTTATCACCTGCTTCTCTGGAAATAGCAGAATATAATTACTCGGTGATGTTGGGATAATTCTCCATAGATTTTGTGGTGAATTGTGATTTCATTTCAAATAAATGATTTGATAATTGTCACCTACTTACCATGAAATTTGGGGGTAATTTCAAAGAAATTGGAAAAAACAGTTACTTACCAATTAGGACTTGCTTACAATTAAGATCGGGCATTATTTCAAAGAGGTTACGTGCTAATTTTCACTCAATTGTCATGAAATTCAGGGGTAATTTCAATGAAATCAAAAAAAAGTTTGTCTAATTATCACCTAATTACGACGAAATTTGCGGACCTGTAAAGTGTTACCTAGATTTTTGTACAATTCAAAGTGTACATATCATTTTCCAGTAACTTTGACATTTGTCGTTTGAATGATTTACAACGGGGATGTAAAGCAGCTGTGCACCAACAGCTGTTAGTGACGTCACTACTAAAGAGGTGAAAGGTGAATGAAACAGGTATATTAGAGATCTCACCGTGACAGCGCCTGTCCTCCGGGCCAGTAGATCGCCCAGTACGGGTCCTCGTAGGGCCACAGTTCGGGTCTCTCCGTCCAGAATCTGCAGCTGGGAGTGAACAGCCTCAGTCTGAGCTCCGGGGTGAGGCTCTGCTCTCCGACCACCTCCGTGTTTTCACCGATAAATCTGCGGCTGTGAGACACACACCTCCGTCTGAATGCTGTGAACGACCCTTTAACACACCTGCTCCATGTAGAGGACTTAAAGAGTCCAAACATGACCAGTTAGCCACGGAGCTACTCGTCAGAGCCCTTCTTATGTCTCTGTCACCTTCTGTCGTTTTTTAACATCTTAAAACCCGATAAGAAATGAAAACACACAACTTTCTTCTTCGTTGGCTGGCATCCAAAAAGTTGCATTACTGCCATCTGCTGGATTTAATTATTACTCACATTCCTAAATCCTCCTCAATAAACCTGTTCTCAAGAGAGATTTAAACAAGCATCTTCGTCCTCTCCCTCTCTCCCCACACTCCAAAATACTTTTTACATCTCTTCTTACGAGTCCCTCTCTCTCCATTTCTGACATCATGTTCTGTCTATGTGCTACATACTTTCTACATTTAATAACTACATGTTCAACTGTTACTGCTAGATTGCATATCTCACAAAGACCAGATGAATGTTTTCCAGTGATATGTAGAGAGCTATTTAAATGACTGTGACTGATTCTTAACCTGGACATTACGACCTCCTCTCTTCTGTTGCTCCCTCTGTATTTTACTTTATCTATTTCCCTCTGAATTGAATATAAATGTCTACCCTTTGTCTGATTGTTCCGATATTGTTGCCATTCCTGTTTGATTTTACTCCATATGACTCGTTTCCCCTCTGACTGAGATCATTTGATGTTAATATCAATCCTCTCTTTCTTTACAGCTTCCTTTGCCAACCTGTCCACCTTTTCATTTCCTGCTATACCTGAATGTGCTGGAACCCACATGAACATCACATCTGTCCCCTGTTTAACCACCTGGGAATGTGTAAATATGATTTCATATAATACATCTTGACGACTGTGAGATGATCCTGATTGAATACTGTATAAAGCGCTGACTGAATCACTGCATATCAGCACTTTCCTTCCTTTCATTTGCTCAACACATTCTAATGCAACTAAAATGGCGTACAACTCTACTGTGTACACGTTCAGGAAATCTGACGTTCTCTTCACTACTTCAACCTTGAACCTTTTGGGATAAACGCAGCTGATCCTGTTGCATTTGTCACAGGGTCTTTAGACCCATCTGTGAATACTTGTACATCATCTCCATATCTCTGTTCTATGTGTTCATAGAATTCACTCACTAAATCAACATTTCTTTTCCTTTCCTTTATCTTTAGTAACTCCAAGTCTACTTCAGCTGTCTCAAGCATCCACATTGGAACTGGTGGCCATAAAACAGCTGGACTGATATCCTTGTCATACACTCCCATATCTCTCGCCACTCTATCCCCTATCCATCCAAAACTGGACTTAATTGTTCTCTCTTTTTCCCAGCAATCCTTTAACACTGATTTTGTTGGGTGACTATCTCCATGTCCTCTCAAGTTCAGCCAATAATTAGCTAATAGCTGTTTCCTCCTTAAACATAGTGGCATCTCTCCTACTTCTACCTGAAGTGCACATATTGGAGATGATTTCACTGCCCCAATACATATCCTAAGAGCCTGTGCCTGAATCATTTCTAACTTTGCAAGTGTTGTCTTTGCTGCAGATCCATATACCACACTCCCATACTCAATCCTAGTTCTAGTTAACGCCACATATATATATTTTATGGCAGCAACATCAGCTCCCCAATCCATTCCTACAAGACATCTCATTACATTTATTACTTTTTTGCATTTATCAACAATATTCCTGATGTGTTCCTTCCATGTCAACCGGACTTCAAAAAATACCCCTAAAAAACAAAATGAGTCAACTCGTTCTAGCTTATTTCCAAACAATGTCAACCCAATATTCTCCCCAATTTTATTTTGAGAAAAGAACATGATCTTTGTTTTTTCCACAGAAAATGTAAATCCCCACTTTAATCCCCACTTCTCAACTAAACTGATCCCTTTCTGAATTTTATTTACAATAAATTGTATATTCTTTCCTTTTTTCCACAATGCTCCATCATCCGCAAACAATGATCTTCCTATATCTGTTGGGATATTATCAAACATATAATTTATCATAATTGAAAATAAAATCGGACTTATCACACTTCCCTGTGGTGTTCCATTCTCTACAACATACTTTTTAGGTATTTCATCACCTATTTTAACTTGAATCGATCTCTTGTTCAGAAAATCAAGGTTCCGCTCACAAAGGTTCCCATTATTTATGTCACATACGAATCAATAATACTTTTCTGATACATGAATGTGTATCAAAAACAGTAGATGTAAATAACGTACCTATATATTCACCTTTTATATCTTTAAATGTATTTTTAAACTGTTGTCTTTCAAGCTGCTGTAACATAATTATTTTTTAGTAATTGTCCCCAATGGGGGGTCGATGGAGATGATCTTATCTCTTAAAATGTAATAAAAACAGAACTCAGGTTCTTCTTCTACTGATTCATTTAAATGTCTCTCTCTATCAGGAATCTATTTTCTTCTTTTCAGCTGCTCTAAAAAAAAGACAAAAAAATCATAATCAGTGATATTTTGTGTACCACCCCATCACTGCCCGGGTCTCACAGATGGGAGACACGTGGGTATACTAATTAATAAAGCAATTTATTAATAAGGAAAATAATCAAAACTTGTAGATTTGAAGAATCTTTAAAGGCAGCTGTGTAAGGTGAGGGTCTGTATGGCTGTTGTGTTGAAGACAAATAATCCAAAAGGCCAAGCTGTGTGCTCATAAGAGTCTCTCTGAAAGTCTAAACCCCTCTATTTCAGCCCTGCTCAGAACAGGCTGTTTCTGTGTCTGTACCTTTAAATATGTAAATGAGCTGTGCCTGACCACGCCCCCTTTCTGGAAGGGCTCGGGTGTACTCGGTGCTTTCTCGCTCCATGTCCTATTGTTTACGGTGAGAAGGCAGACTCAGAGGGCAGAACAAACACCTAGCTGTGGGAGTGTCACCCACCTGGGGGAGTGGGCTACTGCCCTTCGTGATGTCATGAAGGGAACATCTCCAAACGGCCTGTTTGAGCATACATTTTCTGAAAAGTGGAGAAGGTAAAAGACGGAGAGGATGGACTTTTCTCATCATTGGGGGGTTTGTAGACAGACTAGAGACACATGTTAGAGGAACATGGTGAAGTGGATTTTAAAGATGTGACCTTTAAATTTGACCTGATTTGGATGTTTGGTTTAATTTAGCAACTAAATAAGAACACGTTTCCATCCGTGTCTATCTGTCTGTCTTGAATGCAAACTTTTTCTTCCCTGAAAGAAATCCATGCACATCAACCTGTGTAGATGTCTCCTCAGTCCTCTGCATGGAGGCTTTGTGTCTCCTGAACCCAGACAACACGTTCTCTGAAGAGGAGGCAGAGTGTGACGATCCGGGGGAAGCCTTAGCACTAACCTGAGCAGAGGTCAATGAGGCCGTTAGAATGCTCCTCACTGACAAGGCGCCCAGGGGCCTCATTTATCAACAGTGAGTAGAAAGTGTTCTAAATTCTGTCTTACAAATGAAATTTAGAATGTGCTAAAGTACAGAAAAAATCTGTATTTATCAACCATGCTGACAGCGATCGTACTCACACCGGTAGGTAATCAGTGTTGATAAATCCCATGTTCTTAACCTGCAGGCTCGCACACGTTCAGGGACATTTACATTCAGAAACGCCTCCAATGAACCATTTATGGTAACAACACACCTCTTTAAAAACCACCTGAATATATTTACCTCGCCGGAATAATGACTACGAGAGCAAAGAAAAGGAGCTTCATAACAACAGGAATGGAAGTGGAAGAGGTTGAATAAAAAAGGGAAATAAATAAATAGATAAATAAATAAAGAGATAAAATAAGGTTAGTAACTCTTGCGCTAAGTGACCCAGATAAATGATTAGTCTTTTCACTTAGTGGAAGTTACTAACAAAAGAACAAATGCTGCATGAGAGAAGGTGACAGGTCAGAGGAGAAAACACCAAGATGAAGTTTGATAATAAGTTCAGTGCAAAAAATAACAACGCATCACGGCACAAAAGCCAGAAGTATCTGCTCCACAATTTCACCCTTGAACATTTACAGCGTGGTCGGGGGCACAGCTCTCTCTGGGGGATTAATCAAACAGTGACGCTCTCCCAACAGAACAAGCTGGACCAAACGGATCAGTGCGCTCTTTTGAACTTACTGCAGAGCGCACGCTTCACCAAATCATCTAATAATGCAAAACCAGCCATGATGTAACATTTCAAAGTAACGCCTGTCACAGACGACTTTTTAAGGTTTTCACACCAATTAGGCAACGGGTCTGTTTCAAACCACACAAAATCACTTATTTTGTGTTTTGAATTTTAAAAAAACTGGGAACATGCATCTAGGTTGAGATGGATTCTGGCGTGCTGTGACACTCATGGTGCTTTTTATTTGTAGTTTCAATGTTCTACCTCTAGATTCTGTGTTTAAGCATGCTCAGAGCTGTGCTTATATTTACACACATTTCTAAGTAAAATAACAAGTTGATAAATTCCACTCTTTGCGTGGGAATGTTCTTACACACTCATTACTCACAGATCCGTGCTCACACACTGTTGATAGATGAGCCCCCTGATTTTGTGCTTCAAACGTTCGTACACACGGTTTAAGCACATATCTGTTAGTGAATGAGGCCCATTATCTTTTGTTTCTCTGCAATCACGTTCAACTGGATGCCTCATTATAGAGCGTAATGCTGCAGCTCCCCCTGGTGGTGAACCTGTGTCAATGCTATGTGAGCCCTTAAGACGTGATCATGTGAAAGCCTCCCCCAGTTTGAAGCAAAGAAATAAATCATTTTACAATCTTTAAAAATCAGATATATTTATACAATTTACTATATTTATTTAATACCACATTCTACTCTAATTCTGTGTAGAAGCAGCATGTTTGTGTGGACAATATCACACTGTGGAGCTGAATGAAATGTGAGTCTGTCTCAGAACACTTTCACTAACAGAGACCGCACCTTTACTGATTGAAATAAAGAGTAAGAGTCAGGTGAGGGGGGAGAAGGACAAATGTGTGGATCTTTGTGGAAAACAAAGTTTTATTTCAAATACAAGCGGAGAAGAAAATTACAGAGAGCAGACAGAGAAATAATCTCTTCAGATCGATCAGTCTGGGAGAAAACTGTGGAAACAGTGACACCTGCTGGCAGAAAGCAGTGATAGCAGCAACAGAACCTAAACATGAATTATTATTCAAATAAAACCCTCCACAGATTGAATTTATTTCTGAGATAATAAAACAGAAGGTTCAAACATCACAGTGTAATAAACATAAGAAGTTAAAAATAAAGATAGTTTGATAACGTGTCCGTTGTTACCCTGACATGATGAATGAATATCAATGATTGAGTCTGCATGTTATTCAGCTCTTTTTATATCATCTCATATTACATCAAATATTCAGGTGCTGACTCTGCACCTGGATCCAGACATCCTGTTTGTAGTTCTTTTAAAAACTCAGTGAAGCCTCCTCTTTGTTTTGATCCAACAAAGAGACGACTGATTTATTATCAGACGACCAACGACTCGTGGTTAAAAGCAGAACTTCACACTTTAACTTGCACAGGTGGAATCAACTTCTACTGTTATCTGTGAATATGAGTCAATGAATAACCTGCACCACTACACATGTCCACAGGGTGGCGCTGCAACAGAAACATTTATATCCAAATCAAAGAGTTCATCTTCGGGCGCTGAGTCATGAAGCAGTTTAAATTCAGAATATGAGAATAGAAAAATGTCCGAGGTCATGGTCCTGTGTGTGACGGTGGAGCTGATCTCAGAGCAGCTCAGACTGCAGCACTGAGAGTCATCTGCGCTGTGATTGGTCCGTCAGTCTCCCAGTAACACAGCCCAGTTAAAGACTCACCAACACACCAGCTGCTGCTTCCAGCTCTGTGATCAGCAGGATCCTCTCTTTAAAGACTCACCTCCTCCTCCAGCTGTTGATATAAAAAGACATAAATGAGAGATTAGACTCTGAGAGAGACTTCATGATTATTCTGATTATCAGTGTTGGGCCACGCAGGCTTAGGACAGTCAAACAATGGACTTGGGCCTGCACCCTTGTGGGAAGTCTCATTTGAGTGATTCACCGAAATCACAAGGAAGCCTAAAAGGACTCCTTATCCCAGAATTCCCTGCGGTACTTCACACCTACGTGTGACGTAAAGGGGGGACCGGAACCTGAGGGAGACCCCACAGGAAGGCGGCCAGGTGACAAAACTCCAAGACTTCCCTTGCTCGACCTCTTTCCACGCGCTGACGTCTAGTGCTCGGAGACCCAAGCTCACCTCCTGTTTCTGCAACAATCGTCCTTTGTTTTAATTTTTTTTTGGCGCGCAGGTAATCCGTGGCCGGCAGTGTTCTAAATTCCGAGCTCGGATTGTCCAGTGAACGCATCTCAGTTTCTCGGAGAGCGTCAGACTATAACAGATTATCAGAAAGATAACGGTCTTATTCCGTCCTGCAACGAAAGGACATCAAAGGACATCTTTCCACTCGACGGAGAACCAACGAAGCCGCTCTCGCCGTAAGGGACCCTCGCCGCCATCAGACGCCTCTGCACCAGGACGGACAGAAGATTTGCTCCATCACCGGACTCTTTTCCTTTCACCAATCGTGGACAAAGCGATTCACAAGTGAGGCTTAATTAGGTCTGGGCAGAATTAGCTTTAGAGAGTGTTTTTAACAATTGTTGATCGAAGCAGAAACTGTAATCTGCGTCCTGAGTTTTAACTGTTTAAAACTCTTGTTGTTGTTTCGGACCGCTGCGTCCTATATGTGTTTAGCGTAACAGCGTTATAATCGGGTATTACTCTTCTGATCAGAAAGGCCAGTGTAAGTCGTATTAACTTGATTTCGGCTATTGGTTTGTTTGAAGGGAATTACTCCGAGTTGTGGCGCGAGAGTCGGACTGTGATCCGGGCCTCTTCAGGCACGCATTTCTCTTTTATTCTCTTTTATCCTCTTTTATTTCCCCTTCTACGAAGGGGACGAAGTAATCTTCCCCCCCTTTCTCTCCCTTTCATCCACATACGCACGCACGCACGCACCCAGGTCTTTGTTAGGTTTGCGCCATCGTGAACGACCACGTGGGTACGAAGCCATCTCCCCCCCTTTCTTCTTCCCCCTCTCTCTCTCTCTCTCTCTCTCTCTCACACACACACACACACATACACACACACACACACACACACACACACACACACACACACACACACACACACACACACACACACACACACACCTACATTCACACCCCTTCCACAAGCCTTTGCTTAATAATGTTTGTTGCTTAGATTAGTTTATAATAGTTATTTGTTAAATTAAGTTCATTGATTTTGGATTGATGTTGCTTCGTTTAAATAAATTCTGTTATAATTTAAGAGAGCAGTTGTTTGTGATTACTGGTGTATTTGCATTGTGATATAAGCTGGGTGCGAAGGCTTTGTGTACGGATTTCACGCCTTCAATTTATTACATATAGTTATTCATTATTAATAATATTAGTAATTAAATAACTAATTTGAGACTGATTTGAGTGATATTTTGGTTATATTTACCTGATTACAGGTTGGTGCCCCAAAACGAGATTAAACATAGTTTAATGATATTTTATTTATATTATTAATAATTAAGTATAATTATTAAAGAATATAACCAAAGTTGACTTGATACAACCCCAACAAATGGTGCCCCGTGTGAGGCCTTCAATAAACCAGCTTTATTGCACTGTAAATGCACAGTAATTCGAACTTAAATCCTAAAAAGGATCTTTCTGAAGAAAATTATATTTTCTTTAATTTTTGTGGTTTAAGCAAAGCAGACATCAAGCTGTGGCTTAGTTGTGTTGTATGTTGTTGGTTAATGGTTAAAGCCATAACTGTTATCCCCTTTGGGTCCATACAACAATTGAACATAATGATGCAGCTAGTGTGACTTTATCAAGGAACTTGATTTGTTGCATTAATCTAGATTTTGATCCGGAAGCATTCTACTAAAGGATTGTGGTGCTCCTCGTTTGAGAGCCATTTGGCCAGATGAGAGTGTAACCTCATCATTGTTGCATAGCCAGCTGTCTGAGAGGTGTGAGTTCCTCCCTTCCTTTGAGGACTTGAGGTGTGAATCTGCTCTCCTATCTTCCAGAATAGACTGCAGTGATCAGTTGGGAAACTTAGATAAGATTTGCTCTTGTGTACACAAAAGTCCCGTTCCTAACAAAAGACAGAATGGGCGAGGAAAGCCCACATTACTCAGGAGCTGACGCTCCCTGCGGATTAGACGATCGTTCCATTCAAGATGTAGTTGCTAGTCTGATCCATCTCCCTATAGAGCAGCTCGACAGTCTGAACTCCTACTCCCTCAGTACATGTACATGTGAAGAGAAACTAAAGGGCTTGGTTGAATATGCAAATCAACCAACTGGGAAGCCAACACGCACAATTTCAGATGTTCTAGGCGAAATTCTCCTCCTTTACCAGCGCAAATCAAATGTGCAGAATAAGATACACCGGGAACAACTAGCCTGGGTACAAGAAGAAGGACAGATCCTGCGGGACGACTTCAAAGGGATGCAGGATAAACTAAAGGCCCTGCAGGAGGAGAATAAAACACTGCACGAAAGCAGCAAACTGGCCGAACAGAAGAAACGAAGTGATATGGTACCCAGAGTTCAGGACAGGCAGAGAAGGACTTCAGCCCCCAGATCAGATGAGGAAACCTCAGATGAAGGATGGGAGACCGAACCAAGCCCATGGAGGAGGGAGACAGACATGTTGAAGGATCTGGAGGAGAGGGGAAGGCACCGCCGGGTCGACCCAGGCACAAAAGCGCCCACGTCCTTAGACTACCCGGTAAAGAGTGGGATGAGTAAAGAGGAAGGGCCCCCGCGTTCCGCAATACGCTTTGAGCAAAGAGAACCCTCACCCCGCAGGAGGAGGGACTTCACACCCCCTAGAGACAGGGAGGAGACGCGGGCCCAATCGGGTACCGAACGCTACCTGCCCCATGGCAGACGGCCACGTTTGAGCCGAACACAAACCCCGCCACGGTTACAACCCTACTACCGTGACAACCACAGGGCTTACGATTCGTCAGATGAATCGGACGACCACCGCCAGCCTTCAAGTCAGGGCCTGCGTACCAGGCAGATAGAATCTCTGGCCAAAGATGTGGAGCGTTTTGATCCAAATAGCCCAGACGCAAATGTCGATGACTACGTCACAGAAATCGACCAGTGTCTCCTTGACCTGCCCTACGCATCATCGCGTGAAAAACTAAAACTGATTTGGAAAACGTCAACTAGGACGGTTCGTGCGTTCATGGGGACACTCCCATATGAGGTCCGTCAGTACTACCCTGCACTCTGCAGAGCTCTGCGGGAAGAATATTCAGTCTACACAGACTCAGCAGCAGCTACCCTTGGAGCTTTCAGTGTTGTGCATAAGAAGCACGAGGCCCCCAGGGAGTACTATAGGCGCCTAAGGGCTGCCTACTTCCAAGGAAGAAAAGCACCAGGATTAGAGGAAGATGAAGCCTTCAAAGCGTTGTTCACGCACAACCTGCATGACAGCGTGCGATACGATGTTGCCATGCATTGTAGAGACCGTAGCCTAACTATGCAGGAAATGAAGAAAAACGCGCAAGTAGCGTGGGAAACACGTCTGCGCCCGGAGTCCAGGAAGCCAGAGAGCAGCCACAGTGTCCTGGAAATCACAACACCAGAAGTCAACTCGCTAGCACTTGAGGGCGACGAACTACCGTGCCCCAAGACCATAACCAAACCACAATACTCGGGACCGCCTCGCCCACCGGGTGGGCAGCAGAGTAAAGGGACGAAGGGTGGAACAAATCGCACTCTAAGTATCGACAGCCGCAACGAAATCACACCAGACCAAGAGGGAATTTCAGAAATGATCAACACTCCAGACCGAAGGATAGGTTTGGCGGCAGGCCCTACGAGTCCGCTGAGGGCAGAAATACAAACACAGAGATGGTGGATATGATTCGCCAGTGCATGACAGATGTGATGACACAGATGGGAACCTCCCATCAACCATCTGCACCCCTTGACCATCAGAGGAAACCTGATTCAGACCCGAGGACAGCATGACTAACCCAAGGTCCTTCCCCTGTCACCGCTAAAGTCTACTTCGTGGGATGGGGAAGGGAGCCAAAGGAGTCCAGGGGGCCCCCTGGAGTTTCCCCGCCTGACATTTCCCCCACCTTCTTGACCTTTCTGGGAGACCTTGTCCGGAAGGGCAAGGCCAGACGGATCTACACTTCAGTAGTGCTAGGGGGTTGTGTCAACACACTAGCCCTACTCGACTCAGGTGCCGAAATAAGTGTAATGTGTCGAGAGACCTTTGTTAAAGTTGCCCGAACAATGCTCTCCCTAGGTAAACCTCTGCAGATGGAGAACTGCAATGTCAGCATCACCACTTACACCCAAGACATCTCACCAATCACCCAGCGCGCTTGGGTCGATCTCTCTTTTCGGGAAATGACATTGGTCCACCCAGTTTACATCTGCCTCCTGGATACAGAACCACTTCTCATTGGTCAAGACCTCTTAGATCGGGTGGCACCTCTAATCGACTGTCAACGGGGACATATTTGGGCTCAGGTAAATGTACCCAAGCCATTCTCGCTCGATAGCGGTCAAAACCCCGGAAGGGGACAGGTGGCCGTCGTCAGAAGGTCGGGCGCTACCATACCCATGCTTATGCCCCCTTTTGAACCAGGCCCCAGGACTGACCTCCCTCAACCGGCTCCATCCCCAGTGGTTGTGTCAATTCCATTCCAGGCACATCAGTCATTTCTTTGCTCACTAAGGAGCACCGACTCGTCATTGTACTGCCCCCTTTTGGTCGAAAAAGTCTGGTTGCATGGTCGGGAAATTTCAGAAGCTATGCTGACACTCTGGTCCGAAAAATCAGCAATAAGTTATGACCTGTACCAGGATCTGTGCAACCACCCTGTTCCCCCAGTGTTGGTACCTTGGGAGTCACCGCATCTTGTCCGCGGACTCCCCGCAAACTCTTCTTAAATCCCTTGGGGTATGCACGCTTTCCATCCAACTCGGGGGGAAGAGAGTCACTCACGTTGTCAGCGTGACCCCGCATCTCCAAGCCCCATTCTTCATGGGGGCGGATCTGCTTGTCAGACTTGGTGCCCAGCTGGATACAGTCAACCAGATTCTGTGGGCCCAGGCGGGGGCTGACCTTGGTCTCCCGAACACTGAGCCTGAGCACCTGAAGTCAGGCCAGACCATTCCGAGGGCATGTCAAGTAGCTAGTGAGATGCAGGTAATCATACCTGCAAGGACAGCAGGTGCCCCCATCCGTCTCATGATCCCCAAGGGGCAGAAGATACTCGGCTGTCAGGCCTTCTTCCAGCCTCTGCCTTACTTTGGAAAACTCAACCTAACGATGTGTGGAACCCCCCTTCTTGAATTGGACAACCGATCGACCTATCTGCTTGTCCAAAATCTCACCCATACCGCTGTTCAGGTGGAAGCTCGGCAACCACTCGGGATGCTGATCGACATTTCGTTTCACGATTTTGAACTGACTATACCTGTCATCAGGGAGCTTCCCCCGTCCTTGAGCAGGATTGACCCCTCCAGCCAAGTCAGTTTCACCTTCCCGACTAACATGATCAAAATCGCTCGCCATGAGATGTTGCAGGATGAAGCCATCTGTAGCGCCTCCTTGAGCGATGAAGGCGACATGGTTGTATATGCCTTGGCCGCACAGCCGGCAGGCACAACATCAAATGACTCCAGCCCCGAACCATATCTCGGCTTCGAGTCAGAGATCGAACAGCAAATAGGAAAGGCAGATGCACTAACCACAGAAGACCAGAAGGACGCACTTCGTTTATTCCGCGACTTCCAGTCTATCTTTTCACGTGACTCCCAGGACTGTGGAGTCACCAACCTTCACACAGTGCGTATTCCAACGGACCCAAAGGCCCCATCAACATTTGTACGACAGTACAAAATCCCATTGGCGGGATCTATCCAGGAAATCTTGGATAAGCTGCTTGAGAAGCAGATCATAAGGGAGTGTAACTCAACGTACAACTCCCCCATCTGGCCGGTGCTGAAACCTACTGGAAAGTGGCGCTTGACCATCGACTACCGTCCACTAAACAAACAAGTCCCGCTTTCTCGCTGGCCTATGATCCATTTGGATCAAGAACTGTCCAAGGTAAAGGGGGCTCGCTTCTTCTCAAACATGGATGTGGCCAATGGTTTCTGGACCATGAGGGTGGATCCAGCCGACCAGTATAAGTTGGCTTTCTCCTTCGGCAACCGTCAGTAAACCTGGAACCGTTGCCCCTTCGAGTACTCAAACTCCCCAGCCGAGTTCAACATCTTCCTCCACAAGGCAATGAGCGACGCCGCAGCACGTGGTAATCTCATTTATGTGGATGACATCCTGATGAGAAGCTGTTCATTCGATGAACACCTGACTGAGATCTGCCATGTACTCAACCAACTCTCTAACGCAGGCGCCAAACTGGCGATTGCCAAGGGCCAATGGTGCCGCACCAAGGTTGAGTACGTTGGTCTGACAGTAGGGGCTGAGGGCATCGAACCCCAAGCAGGGAGGATCCGAGTGGTAGGGCGCACGTCCCATGTGTTGAGACTCTCATCTCGAGCAGTAGGCCCAGGTTCGCTTCCACCCGTGGCCCCTTTCCGCATGTCATTCCCCGCTCTCTCTCCCTGGTTTCCAACTCTATCCACTGTCCTCCCTCTGAATTAAAGGCACGAAAAGCCCAAAATAAATCTTTAAAAAAAACTTTAAAAAACTTTGCTCTAATCAGTTTGATGAAGAATGTCTAACTGCTCTCAATCTGAATGGCTACTCCTCATGTCTCTTATTTTTCGTCGCTTGAACCGGAAGTCGTTCTGTGCCGCCATGTTGATGGACGTCTCAGGTCTCTTATTTTCAGCACAGAGGATCGAGGAAACTTGAGACCAGCCTTCCAGGAAGTCTTTTTACAGACAGACACGCCCCCTTATCAAATATCACTAATTGACTGAATCAGACTTCAGTGAAGCTTCTCAACATTAGCAGAGTTTAATAAGGGAGAAAAGACGGACATTAAAAAGACGCTAAACAGACACAGCAGACATTTAAGTGTCTGTAAACATCTGTCAGTTTGTAAAGAGTCGGTCTGTGATGAGCTGGAATTCAAAAAGTGTTTGACATGAAGATTAACAACCAACCTATCTGCTTGAAACCCATAGTAAATTTGGACTGCACAACAACTTTATAAGCTGGTTGAAAGCTATGAACAAGCAGCCTAATGTCAGAGATAGAGTTAATGGAGTAATGTAAATGTATTTTTAAGATCTCAAAAGTTACCAGACGAGGGGATCCATTGTCACCATTGATGTTCGTACTATCTATTGAACCGCTGGCTGAATATATTAAGGTAGAACAAAAAATAAAAGGCATATCTATAGCAGGAGAAAATCACAAATTGGCTGTATGCTGATGATATCTGAATTTATTTATCTGAGCCTGAACAGTTAGGTGAAGTACTAATGAAGGTAATTAAAGACTTTGGAGTCATTTCAGGGTACACATTAAATATAAATAAGTCTGAGGGAATGCTAATGGGCTGTACAATTGGTGATGAAATCAAACAGAAATATGCATTTCATTGGGATGTCGAGGGTAACAACACACCTCTTTAAAAACCACCTGAATATATTTACCTCGCCGGAATAATGACTACGAGAGCAAAGAAAAGGAGATTCATAACAACAGGAATGGAAGTGGAAGAGGTTGAATAAAAAAGGGAAATAAATAAATAGATAAATAAATAAAGAGATAAAATAAGGTTAGTAACTCTCGCGCTAAGTGACCCAGATAAATGATTAGTCTTTTCACTTAGTGGAAGTTACTAACAAAAGAACAAATGCTGCATGAGAGAAGGTGACAGGTCAGAGGAGAAAACACCAAGATGAAGTTTGATAATAAGTTCAGTGCAAAAAATAACAACGCATCACGGCACAAAAGCCAGAAGTATCTGCTCCACAATTTCACCCTTGAACATTTACAGCGTGGTCGGGGGCACAGCTCTCTCTGGGGGATTAATCAAACAGTGACGCTCTCCCAACAGAACAAGCTGGACCAAACGGATCAGTGCGCTCTTTTGAACTTACTGCAGAGCGCACGCTTCACCAAATCATCTAATAATGCAAAACCAGCCATGATGTAACATTTCAAAGTAACGCCTGTCACAGCTGACTTTTTAAGGTTTTCACACCAATTAGGCAACGGGTCTGTTTCAAACCACACAAAATCACTTATTTTGTGTTTTGAATTAAAAAAAACTGGGAACATGCATCTAGGTTGAGATGGATTCTGGCGTGCTGTGACACTCGTGGTGCTTTTTATTTGTAGTTTCAATGTTCTACCTCTAGATTCTGTGTAAGCATGCTCAGAGCTGTGCTTATATTTACACACATTTCTAAGTAAAATAACAAGTTGATAAATTCCACTCTTTGTGTGGGAATGTTCTTACACACTCATTACTCACAGATCCGTGCTCACACACTGTTGATAGATGAGCCCCCTGGACTTTTCTCCTTTCCTCTTGGTGTATTGTTTTTTTTTTTCAGCACTTTTGTAGTAATTTGTTTGTATATTTAGTCACTTCTAAATTGTAGTTCTCATCTGCCTTGGTATGATGTTT
>NC_089201.1:30830666-31020666 GCF_963930695.1 Labrus bergylta | reverse complement strand
GTGTGTGTGTGTGTGTGTGTGTGTGTGTGTGTGTGCTTCTTTTGAACAAATCTGACCTACATCCAGGTGAATTTTATGTCTATATAAATTAAAGGTGCAGCAGGTGTTCTTTACAAAATTTTAAAGAATTGAAACTCTGAAAAGTAAAATAAGTTAGACGGGTCAGGGGCAGTAGCGGAGCAAGTGTGGGGGCAGAAGGTGCGGCCGCCCTGGGCCCACTGTTGTCTCAAGGAGCCCACTTTGAGCCAAATTTAACATGTATTTTGTTATTTAGTTGAATTTTCGAGTAAAGTTAGTTTGACTAGGTCTGAGTCTCTCTTTTCTTTTGCCGCAATCAAGACACACAATGTATTTTGTAGAGCAGAGAGGGGGCCCCCTCCACTGCCAAGGGGGTTCTCAACTTCGGCAGCAAACAGCACCAGCGGGGTGCTGTGGCCTGTTTGTAATGTCATTGATTCCACCTCTTAGCACCCCCTTTGCTGGGCCCCCGCTGCTGTCTGGAGTTTTAAAAACCTAGTCGTCTGTCTGTTTCATTTCTGTTTACCTCGCTGTTTTTCGTAACATTAAAAGTGTAAAAAACTAAATAAAAAATGTTTTCTCATTGACAACTCAACCTGGCAAGTCTCCACCCGTTGCTAGCTCCACTAACGTAAACGAAACTAACCAAGCAAATAAACATGTTAGGAGGAGCACCCAGCTAGCTGCAGGAAAGCAACAGTGCTGATGAAAACTTCATTGGTAAGTTGTTTCATCATTATTTGAGATTAGATGCTGGTCTTTTGTTTGTGGGTGTATGTGTTGGAGACCGCCGTGTCTGCTGGTTATCGTACTGTATGAACGGCAGGCCATTGCTGTCACACTGTTTACAAAGTTTGTTGTCGTGCGTGGGTTGATAATGTGCGGTTTTATGGGTTGATAATGTGCGGTTTAATGGGTTGATAATGTGTGGTTTAATGGGTTGATAATGTGTGGTTTTATGGGTTGATAATGTGTGGTTTTATGGGTTGATAATGTGTGGTTTTATGGGTTGATAATGTGTGGTTTTATGGGTTGATAATGTGTGGTTTAATGGGTTGATAATGTGTGGTTTTATGGGTTGATAATGTGTGGTTTTATTGTATTGTCTGTGTGGCTGTGTGGCTGGATGAGTGTCTAACTTCACTGAATGTTAAACTGTAGTTGCCTTCTGTCTTTGGTTTCCCGTCCGGCTAATGAAGTCTGCTTTACTTGTTTAATCGGTGGAATATGCGCACAGACATATCAGCACTTGTTCTGTTTAAATATCAGCAGGTCACTCACTGATAAGTCCCTGTCACTGTAATAGCACCCTTTGTAATCTGCAGCGGCATTTCTCTTTGTCCCGCCTCGTCTTGTATCTCCATACAGCTGATACTGTACCATAAATGATATACTATATTACTATATAGGCTACAGCATATGCTATATAGCCTGTAGACAGTTTAAGGGCCCACTATTGGTCCCCGCCCCCTCTGCAATGAGCCATAGGCTCTGCGCCTGGTCTGGGGGGATTCTCCCCCAGAGGAAAAATCTATTCTAACATTCAAATGAGATCCTGAAACATGAGGACCCATCATAAGAACAGTTTCTTCCCCCAGGCTGTCACTCTGATGAACGCTAAACAGTCACAGAGTGTCAGACCTGTCGCGGTTAAAATGACTCTAAACCAACCGTCACTGTGAACATACATATATGTATATATATATATATATATATATATATATATATATATATATATATACATACACATATACATATATATATATACATATATATATTCTTTAATTTAAATGATCAATACACACACACTTATTTATGTAAATACTGTAATTGACATCTTAATTGACCCATCTGTCACATAATTGCATTTTACTTGTCATGTTACTTCAGCATCTTTTGCACTATTCACCACTGCACTGTTTCATATTTAATCATGTAAATATTAGTCTTTTCTTATTATGTTTATTGTTGATATTTAATGTTGTACCTGTACATAAGAGAGCACAGTTCACTAAAGTTAAATTCCTTGTGTGTGTGTAAACATATCTGGTCAATAAATCTGATTCTGATTGTTTTGATACTAAATAAGAAGCCGACTCTGTTCTTAACCTTAAGCAGTCTAAAGTAGTAACAACACAGAAATACCCTCAAACAAGTTACAGAAGTTAGAGTACAAACATATCAGACTTTAGTCTGGAGTAACAAATGAATAATAGTTACTTTGCAAAAATGTACCTTTTCCAGAATATTATTTAAATATATTTTAATGCATTAATGTGTTCCTCATTTTGTTGTCATTGCTACAGTTGGATCTAATCCTATTTACATACCTGTATCTGGATACCTTGTGAATTCACAGGGCATATAATAAAGATATTTAGACAAATAGTGTATTCATCCTATTTTGCATTATAAATCTGAATCTGAGAAGTAACTAGCAAACAAATTTAAGATTTTCTACAAATTCAGTGGAGTAAGAAGTATATTTTTATTAAGTACAAGAAGGCTTCTTTTTGTTTACATTGAACAGAACTTATGCAGTACTGTACTTAATAACTTTCACCCACTCAGTCATTAAAAGTAAACTAGTGCTAGCTTGTTAAGCTAATATAAGATGTAAGAATTGTGTCATCACACGGTCCAGTTTAAAGGTGATTCATGTCGTGGTGCTCTGTGTGGGTAATGTGTTGTATCACGTGTTGTCGTGACGTGCGTTCCTAACGGAGTGTGTCTGTTAGCGGAGCACTCGGTGACTGTCTGCTCTGCCTGTACGTAATAAAACTTTAACGGTAAACTCCGTCATGTTATGGATTGTTATTTCCCTGGTATTCTTTTCTTTGGTCTGGTAAATAAATTGCGCACCGAAGACTAAAAAAAAAGTCTGGACATGACGGGCAGTCCACGCTGATGTTCACTACCACAATAAAAGCCTCCTATACACCGAGCCGACTTCACGTAGCAGATATAAGTTCTGACTGTAGCCTACATTGAAATGCCACACAGACACAAAACTACACTTCTGTTACAGGATTCAGATAAATGACTGACATTAAAAACAGCAGTTTGCACGTTTGTCACTAACCCACATTCTGCTCGACTTCTTTTGTCTGACACTGACTAAAAATATTACAATTCTGAAATTGATGGAAATCCATCGTAGAACTGTAATCCCTGTATGTGTGTGTTAGTGTGTGTGTTACAATTCACTTAGCAGACGCTTTTATCCAAAGAGAGTAAGTACAACACTAATCCAGTCATACACTGCCACCGAAGCAGTGGGAGCAATGCAGGGTTAAGTGTCTTGCCCAAGGACACATCGGACATGTTGCTCAGCTGGGGATCGAACCCTCGACCTTTCGGTTGAGAGGTGACGACTCTACCAACAGAGACACAGCCGCCCGTGTGTGTGTGAGACGGAGAGAGAGAGAGAGAGAGGAGTGCTCATGGCTCCGTGCAGCTTCAGAGAAAGAGAGAGAAGGTCCTCTGTCCTCACTCCTCTTGTAAATGCATCTTGCACTAATCAAAACTGAAGCTTCTCATGGCTTCGTTTTAAAAATGTTAATATACAGCTGCTTGCTGCTGATTCTGAACTCCTATAAATAACAGAATATCAAGAGGAACTTTTAAAAAAAAAGAATAAATCTGGAAATAGGGTCACAAAATGAGAAGTTAGAAGCTGCTTTGACACGCACAGAAGAAACTGAGTCATGGAGCAGTGAAGCAGATGTACTGCAGCATGTAATAAAAGAGCAAAGACAGATGATGGAGAAACTGGACGATTTGGAGTCAAGGTCTAGAAGGAATAATCTTCAGATTTACGGCATACCGGAGGATGCTGAGCAAAACATCGACTCGGTTGAAAGGTTTGTGGAAAAGTGGCTTCGAGAGGAGTTTACAATAAACTGGGTGTTAGCAGAGTCAGTTTGCACAACGATCCTGGCGTGCGTACCCAAAACTAGACCGAAATATATACAGAGGAATAAACACACTGTGGGGCATGGGTTCTACGTGAACTGGATCTCACACTCTCTCAGGAGGGAGAAAAAAACTTTATTGACACACACTTCACTTGACAGACATGCACACTTCAACTATGAATATGAGCGCATGTCATTGGCTGCTGTCACTTGTCATTAACACCACATAGAACAACCTTCTTACCATTGAGAGCATACATATTTCCCTTGATGTCAACACCCCACTTGATCTCACATTGTTATCATAAACAACAAAAATAAACAGGGTTTTCCACCTTACATTGTGTGTTTTTAACATGGTTAATCTCCAAACAAAATCTTGTCAAACTTTCTCAGCTTAAACTTTGTAGCTGGTTTGGTCATTACATCTGCCACCATCTGTTCAATAGTTCAAACTTATTTTTCCATCATTAACAGTTGACCTTACAAAATGATACTTTATGTCAACATGTTTACATCTCTGTCTGTTTACAGGATTCTTAGCCAATGCTATTGTTCCTTGGTTATCCTCATAAACCTTAGGAAGTACATACTGATGTCCATCAAGTCCCTGTAATAGTTGTATAAGATACAAAGATTCTTGTGTAGTTGCAGCTAACGCCATATACTCTGCCTCACAAGTGGATAACGCAACAATAGGTTGCTTTTTAGTTTTCCATGAAATCATAGGACCATTTTAGACTCACACAGTAACCTGTCGTACTGCGTCTATCTCGAACATCAGCTGCCCAGTCTGCATCACTGAAGGCTTGTAGTCCAAGTTTCTCATTTTCACATTGTCTGTAACACAGCTCTTTCTCACTTGTGCTTTTCAAGTATCTTAGTACATGTTTTACAGTAGTCCATTGTTCTTCTGTTGGTTCTGTAAAATGTTGAGACAGTTTACTTACTACAAAACTTAAATCTGGTCTTGTACATGTAGTCAGATAAATAAGGCTCCCTACGGCCTCTCTGTATTTCTTGACATCACTCATCATTTCTGCATCATCAGTGTAGCTGAGTTTTTGTTCACAAGGTGTCTCTCTGGGTTTACAGTCTTGCATGTCAAACCTTTCAAGTATCTTTTTCACATATTTCTTCTGGGACATTTTCACACATTTTTCTCTCTGTTCAAAATCAATACCAAGAAAATGTTTCAGTTTACCCAAGTCCTTCATCTTAAATCTGGCTGTGAACATGTACTTCACATCTGTAAGAACATTTTCATCACTTGCAGCAATGATTAAATCATCCACCCATATTCAAATGATTACCTTCTCATTTTCAGTTTCTTTTGTGTAAACACAATGATCAGCAGGATTTTGGACAAAACTGTTTTCACTCAAACACTCATGTAGTGTCTTGTTCCAATTTCTCCCTGACTGTTTAAGTCCATACAGTGACTTTTCTAGCTTAAACATCAACTTCTCATTTGTGCTAGATTTCACCTCATAACCCTCTGGTTGTTCCATGTATATCTCATAGTCTCTTGGTGCATACAAGTAAGCAGTTTTGACATCCATTTGATGTAATATCAAGGTTTCCTGTGCTGATTTTTGCATTAAGACTCTTATACTGGTTAGGTTGGCAGTTGGAGAAAAAGTCTCCTCATAGTCTACTCCCATCTTTTGACTATATCCTTTGGCTATATAACGTGCCTTATATGAGTGTTTAATTTAAGTCTAGTTTAAATGAGAGGGGAAAAGAAAGGCATACTCTCTTAAAGAAATAAGGTAAGCCAAACAATTGCCTGGTTTAAAGGGTTATAGATATCTGGACTCACGGCTTGAGAGGAACGGAGATAAAACTGTTGGTCTAGTATGGGAAGATTAACCCCTTGTGGGCTGAACCTCTCTACTCGTAGGGGGCCCTTTCACCGTGAGAGGCTCTCCCCATCCAAACAAAAAGAGAGTCAACATGAAACAAAGTTTGTTGACATCTCTTTATGGAGGTCACCTTTTCTGTGTTTAGTTAAAGTGCAATGTTCTAAAAGGTGGTTCAAAACATTACTTATTGTTCAAAAGTGTCTTACTAAGAGCTTGTGGAGGTGTTGTTACAAAGATAATAGAACTATAACAGTTCATGAATACAAAACAAGAGGAGATTAAAGTAATGTCTCTAAATGTTAATGGCTTAGGACAGTGGTTCTCAAACTATGGTACGCGTACCGGTGGGACGGGACTCCCTGTGGTGGTACGCAAAAAAATCTCCACCATATTTAAAAAAAAACGCTCAGCATAAAACGCCAATTTTTTATTTTTTTTGTCATACTCCTATCTTATCTGTCTTGTATCTATTGGGTTGTATTAATATCAAATGTGTTTTCCCCTCTAAATTAATCTAGTTATTGCAACAAACATCTTTAATCTGCTCAATTTATGTTCACGCACAGACATTAACGACAACAGCAGTACGCCTCGCCTTTTGAAAAGTTCCACTCGATATTCTGTTATAGTTCAGTACTGAAACAACAGAAAGCAGCTGTAGGCCTACATTAACAGATATTCTGTTATTTATTGGAGTTCAGCACACAATCGGCAGCAAGCAGCTGTACATTAACATTTTTAAAACGGAGCCAGGAGAAGCTTCAGTTTTGATGCATGTACGGACAGTGGAACTTATCGCTCCCCCTCCCCTCTCTCTCTCTCTCTCTCTCTTGTTCTGAAGCTGATGTGATTCTGCTCTCTTTTGTTGTCTTTACACTCCGCAGGATTCGAGAGGGATTTTGTTTTTGGCAGTTTTGTTATGTTGAACGCAGAGACTTAAAATAAAGCGGCTCTGGTTGCACGGAGCCTGCGGAGCGCGCTCTCTCTCTCTCCCCCGCTCCCTCTCGCTCTCTCAGGCACGCAGCAATTTTATGAATAAATGAAAAATTAAATAAGAACAGGTCGGAAATATACTTGGGCCCAGGTATCGTCTATTAGTGGGAAACACTGGAGATGAAATATTCTAAAACAGGTTGTTGGTTTTTATTGTTCTGCACTTCTTTTGATTTGGGCAAATGTCAGTGTTGTGTGGAGTTTAAGGGCCAGTTTTGGCGCTAGCCCTTAGTAGGCCTACAGCACAGCGTGGCTGCCAGAAGTCAATAATAAATAATATTCTTTTCATGAATTAATTTGATCTTGCTTGAAATGTGTGTAGAAATAGGCCTACAGTGTATTTTAACATCTACCATAATGGTGGTACTTGGAGAGCCAAATATTTTCGGAGGTGGTACACAGTCTAAAAGGTTTGAGAACCACTGGCTTAGGAAACCCAGTCAAAAGAGCTAAAATTATGACCAAACTCACAAAAGAAAAGATGCAGATACATTTCCTTCAAGAGACTCACTTATCAAAATCAGAACATGAGAAATGAAAAAGATTTGGATTTAGAAACACTTTCTATAGTTCACACTCTAATACTCGCAAAAGAGGGGTAGCAATATTAAAATCCAATGTAATCAAGTTTGAATGCCAAAAAGAAATAAAGGATAAAGAGGGACATTACATTATGGTTAAAGGAACAATTGGGCAGACATTAATAACATTGGTGAACATATATGCCCCACCGGAGAGGAATAAGGAATTTTTCAAATCCTTATTTGATATAATAGCAGTAGAAGCAGAAGGTATATGCAAATGTGGAGGTGATCTCAACGTAATAATGAACTATGACATGGACACGATCAGTGTGAAGAGAAATAAGAAATCTACAACAAAGATGGTTAAAAATGCGTGGGAGGAAATGTTCTTTTTTGATGTATGGAGAGACCTGCATCCTCAGCAAAGAGACTTCAGTCATTACTCATCAACGCATTCTGTCTACTGATTGACTCTTTTTTTATGCAAAAAGAAAATAGAGATATAATATGAATACTAATAATAAGAATGTCAGATTGGAGTGGCAGATGTTTCTGATCATAGTGCAGTTTACCTAAAGATACTCTTGAATTGTAGACAGAGAAATACAATATGGAGGCTAAATGTGGGAATACTTAATAACAAATCAGTTGTCGAGCAAATCAGAGCTGAAATAAAGACTTACTTGGAGGAAAATAATAATGGTGAAACAAACCCAGCGATATTATGGGATATTAGTAATAAAGGGGAAATTGATCGCAATCACAAGCAACCTCAAGAAAGAGAGAGAAAAACAATAAAACATTTATGTAACCGAACTAAAACAATTAGAACAAAAGCATAAAGGAAAAACTGACCAAAAAAATACAACAACGAGTGAAAGAGGGGAGGAAAAAAATCGAGGATTTACTTCATTTTGAAGCAGAGACAAAAGCGAGATATCTAAAACAAAGTTATTATGAAACAGGCCCAAAAGCTGTGAAATTATTAGCTAGACGATTACGAAAACAACAGGCCGAAATTACTGTCAATAAACTGCATGATCCAAAAACAAACCAATTAAAATATGAACCAGGAGAAATTGAAAAGATCTTCAGAGATTACTACAAGGATCTTTACACTCAACAATCTACCTCATATCAAAACGACATTAGAACATTCCTTGACTCCTTGGAGTTACCCTCAATAGGTACAACGCAGAATCAATGCATAACAGAACAGATAACCACAGAGGAAATCCTGAAAACCATAGGAAGTCTAAAACCAAATAAGGCACCTGGAAGTGATGGATTTCCATCCAAGTGGTACAAAAAATTTGCACGTGAACTGTCTCCATTATTACAAACTACTTTTAATTGGATCATGGCTGAAAACATTGTACCTCCCACCTTGAAGGAAGAAATAATCACAGTAATCCCCAAACCCCAAAAAGATAAGGACTACTCCCAAAACTACAGACCAATATGGATTTAAAATGTTGATTATAAGATGTATACCTCAATAATATCAAACAGACTCCAAGCCTTTGTACCAGACCTGATAGATGAAGACCAGACAGGGTTTGTAGGGGGAAGACAGACACAAGACAATGTCAGAAGGACATTACACATCATACACAGAATACACAAAGAAAATGTACCTGTAGCTTTGATCAGCCTAGATGCTGAAAAACATTTGATAGAGTCAATTGGGAGTTTTTATATTTAACATTGGAGAGGTTTGGATTTAATGAAAAATCTATTCAATGCATTAAATCCATCTATAATGCACCCACGACGAGAGTAAAGGTTAACGGTTCTCTCTCTGATAGATTCCAACTTGAGAGAGGAACTAGACAGGGTTGCTGTCTTACTTACTTACTTACTGCCCTTTATGCCTACTGGCATGGAGGGCAGCAACAAAGGATCTCCACTCCTGTCTGTTTTGGGCGAGCTTTTGGATAGAACTCCAGGTCTGCTTCATGACTTTCAGTTCTTTCTCCACTGTTCAACACCAGGTTTCTTTGGGTTGTCCTCTCTTTCGTTTGCCTTCAGGTGTCCAGTGTAGGGCGGTTCTAGTAATGTAATCCTGTTCTTTTCGCATGATGTGTCCAATCCATCTCCACCGCCTTCTTTTTATGATGGTCTCTATACTTTCTTGGTTGGTCCGAGCAAGTAATTGCTGGTTGGAGATGGTGTTAGGCCAGAAGATACGTAGGATTTTTCTGAGGTTTCTTGTGTGGAATGCCGAGAGCTTGGAAAGGTCTTTCTCCGTCATCCTCCAGCATTCACAGCTGTATAGTAAGGTGGAGAGAACACAGCTCTGGTACAACTTGAGTTTGGTGTTGATGCTGTACTTCGTGGACTTCCACACATTGTTCATCATTCTGAATGTGTTTCTTGCCTTGTTGAGTTGGCTTTTGATGTCATTGCCTGTTCCTCCATCATATCTAACAGTGCTTCCTAGATATGAAAACTCTTCTGTTGTGGGTGTATTTACTCCATTTATTTGTATAGGTGGGGGGTTTTGTGTGTTTAAGGTCATCACCTCTGTTTTCTTCAGGCTTATGTTCAGTCCTATTTGTTGTGCAAATCTGTTGACACGGGATGTTTTTTCTTGTATATGTTGGTGGGTATGGGAAACCAGTGCCAAGTCGTCTGCAAAGTCTAGGTCTTCAAGTGTTGTAAATAGTGTCCATCTGATGCCTCTAGGTTGATCTTCGGTTGTTCTTCGCATCACCCAGTCTATGACGGTATTGAAGAGTAATGCTGACATCACGCATCCTTGCCTCACTCCAGTCTTGACTTCAAAAGTGTGGTTGCTGTTTCCTACTTGGCATGTGAAGTTGGTGTAAAAAAACAAAACAAAAAAAAAACCTTTATGATGAGGATGATTTCTTGTGGAATCCCATACAAACGTAGAATGCGCCATAAACTGTCCCTGTGGTTGCTGTCAAATGCTTTCTTGAAGTCTACAAAGTTGATATATAGCTGTCTTTGCCATTCTGTGCACTGCTCTATGATGTTGCGTAGAGTGAAAATCTGGTCGGCACACCCTCTTCCTTTCCGAAATCCTGCTTGTTCTATAAAATTACCAAAATAGTCTGCGGTAGGTACCATAGAGCTATAGATATGCCGATCACTGACAAACAAGGGCGAACTCTTACATCAGAGGCAGAAGTAGAGGCAAGGTGGGCAGAACACTTCAGCGAGGTCCTAAACAGACCCCCACCAACAGCAGAAGCAGAGATACAGGAACCTGAGACTGCCCTTGAGTTTAACACTGCACCACCAGAAGAAAAATAAATTGTTTCAGCCATCAAATCACTCATAAATGGAAAAGCCCCTGGGCAAGACAACCTGAATGCAGAACTGTTCAAAGTACATCCAGAACTTTCAGCAAAACTGCTCAACCCACTCTTCACATCCCTATGGGGGATGAAGACGATACCAAACGATTGGTCAAAGGGTGTAATCGTAAAGATGCCCAAGGAAGGTTCCCTAAAAAAACTGTGACAACTGGCGTGGAATTACCCTTTTGTCAATTCCAAGAAAAATACTAGCAAAAGTCATCATACAAAGAATTTCAGATGCAATAGACAAGCAGCTCAGAAGAGAACAAGCAGGATTTTGTTGCTGTCTTAGCCCGATTCTATTCGCTCTGTATATTGAACCGTTAGCCCAAATGATCAGGCAAGACAATTCAATAACCGGAATAGAATTTAATAAACAAAAACACGTAATTAGTCTGTTTGCTGATGATGTCATGATCTACATAAAGGACCACGTTTATGCAACTTGTGGAAATTCTAGAAAACTTCAGTTTGTACTCTGGGTACAAGATAAATTTACTTAAGACTCAAGTTCTCATGTTTAACTACTCACCAAGAATTCAGAATAAACTGGGAAACAAGATCACTAAAATACCTTGGTATAAATATAACCAACAACTTATCAAAACTATATCAAAGTAATTATGGACAGATAGACAGCGATTTAAGGAAAGACATTGAAAGATGGTCCACCTATCCACTGGGGCTCCATGATAGGATAAATGTGGTGAAAATGAACATATTACCACGTTTCATATATGTATTTCTATCTCTGCCTGTAAACATACCACAAGCTCAATTTATCAAATGGGATAAGCTTATATCACGATTTATTTGGGAGGGTAAAAAACCGAGGATCCGTTACACCACACTTCAGCTGTCTAAAGATAAAGGGGGAATGGCCCTTCCGAACTTAAAGGAATACTTTAAAGCAACACAATTACGTCCACTCATGTATTGGTGTAATGCTGGTTATGTAGCTCGATGGAAAGATATTGAAATGTCTACATTTAAATACAAGTATTGGTGAAAGAGAGATACCTGTCCAGATGAGAGCGGAAGAACATTTAGCCCCATTAACATCATTTACACTGGACATATGGTTCTCCACTGTTAAGCAGTTAAAATTAGGGAAGGATCTGGGATTATTAAAATGGATAGCTTTTGATGAGAAATTTAACCCGCTAAAGTTGGATCCTACATTTAAAAACTGGACAAATAACAGCCATATGTACACTTATTAGTGTTCAGATGAGAAGTTTTCAAGAACTTAAAAATACATATTGATCTAACAAATCAGGATTTCTTGAGATATCTGTAAATGAGAGACTATTATATTAAAAACATTAAGAAAAATGAGGACGAAATACATCCTATCATTAAGTTACTTACACAAGCATACAGTACTGTAGTTAAAAAAGCTGTGTCTAACCTGTACTGTTATTTAATGGTATGCGCCATGAATCTGTGCCATCTCCGTGCGCAAATCAAAGAAGCATTTTACAGGGGTGCAAACTCATCAGAGATGAAAAAGGTGACATTGATCCAAACATCCTAGGGGGGTCCGGGGGCATGCACCCCCAGGAATTGTTTTTTTTTTTTCAAATATCAGCTTTAAATTGTGAATTTACAGAAGACTTTAGCATTCAGACCTACTGAAGAAGCGGTGCAAACAATAAGAAAAACACAATTGCTTGTCGATATCTATGTTCTAACTTTTTGATAAAGCTTCAGTAAAACATGAAGAACCCTTGCCAAACCTTCAGTCCCTTTTTATAAATGGGATGAATTTGCAGAACAGGGCTTACCATGTTCCACTAAGGGGTGACGTGAAGTGCAGTCACTATGCAAGTAGCTCTCAGAGCAGAGTCTGAGAGAACATCATAATGCAGTCATCAAGTATGACAATATTTTCACAGATCTTCTATAATTAAATATGTAACATTATCAATATATTAACCTGATGTTTTGCTCCTGCTGGTTTTCATTAAGTTTATATTCCCTCTGGCCTACCTTACCTTATTACATGTGTTGACACTGTCACATTAATGTTGCCTGAGATAATAATAAACCAGAAAGCTGTATGAAGTTACACATTTCTCTCAACATCTTTACGTATGGCTACCAAACGTTATGATCAGACAGGATGTTAAACAGAAAGGCTGGCTTGCTAGCCAGACTTCGAATCTTTCCACAGTGTTTTCACGGAAACATAACGTTACGTAAATTAGCCATGTGCTGCACATTGCGACTCATTGAATCAGGTTTCATGCTTATTGCGGTCGGCGCGCCGATATTGCGCAATCGCGGTCGGCGCGAGAATGGTGCGCGGAGGGTCTGAGCGCCCAGCCGCGCATCGCGCCAACCGCGTTGCAACGTAATATTTACAGTCTATGCGTTGCAATGATTGGCTACAGGGCCTAGAAGTACTTTCTTTGGGCCGTGTTGAGCAATCAGAGCGCTCTGACCGCAATCAGTATGAAACAATGTTTGCAGGGACCGTGCTCGCCGCGTCATAGACCCCCCAACCACCTCCAAATATTTTTATTGCAGATCTAAATAAATCACACAAATGACCTATTTGGGATCGAAAACGGCTAATTTTCGCTGAAAGGTGACAGGTTTGCACCCCTGATTTTTGCGTTGCTCCTCGGTTAAACCAGCGAACCTCTGTATGATCGGACAGCCTGTGCGTGATATTGTTTTTGTATAAGAATGAAATGTTCAGTAATAGTTATATTTTTACAGTCTGATTAAAGCTGGTGATAAAGGTGCAACAACAGGCTACTGCATTTAGAAGTGATGTCACGCTGAAACTTTTAGGTGATCAACACGTTCACCTCTGGGTGACCTAAAAATGAACCATCTGTAAATAAAATCAGTTAATATTCATTTTAATTTACTGTTTTTACAATAACCAGAGGTAAAATAACTCTATCATCAGGCTCAACGCCGGTGTCTGCAAACTACACTGGATGTGAGGAGACGGTCTGGGCCGTTACGCAGGACAGAGAGGATTGTTTTTTATTTGCACGAGCTGCTCTTTGTGGCTCACTCCATAGGAAGCTTTGTTATTATCAGCCAAACTTTTGTTTTACATCAGTCAAGCCAGAAGAAACTGGTAAGAAGTGTGGACAGAACTGAAGACCGTCAGGATGAGTGTGCAGTGCAGCGCCTCCTGTGGTTAAGTCCTGTAGCTTTGATGAAATTCTGGCAACTTGTGAGCAAATAAAACTAAAGAAATATCGCTCCTTCGATCTCTCTTGAAAACCTGCATTCTGTGTCACCTCTCTCAGGTGTTCAGCCTGTTTGCTGATGTGATATGATATGATACTCCCTGCTGAGAAAATAGTTTAAAGTTTTTAATTAATTTTCGTATCATGATATCAACCTTTACGTTGCTCATTATAGGTTTTAATACAATTCGGGGAAAATACGTATTACAAATATTTAATTTATAAAAAATCTCAAAATATTTTTCAATACATTTCCTCCTTCTTCCCAAAACGTCTCACGGGTCAGATGAAACCTGCTGGCGGGCCCGCGGGCCGTATGTTTGACATCCCTGCTCTAAGAGGGAAAAAAAAAAATGATCGCCTACGACGAAAAGTGAACAAAGTAAACAAAGTAAACATCTGTAATATTTATTGTAGTTATAGAGAAGACATTCAATCAAAGAGTCTTCAATTTAAACTTTCCTTTGACAGTTTCAGAATCTCACGGTGTCACAAACATCTCAGACAAGACAAGTGCTTGACTTTATTTTTACATCTGATGGTTGAAATTGGAATGATTGTTTTTCTTTGTTTAATTATTCATAATTTATCTAAAAATCAGCTGTTCAGTTGGTAAAGAGTGAAATATACAACAAGTTATTTTTTTTATATATTTAGGTTTAAAATGTAAGGCTTTAAATTGCTACCACTCTGTGGACAAAACCACAGAAGAAGAAAATGTACTTCAGCATTAAGATCCTCAGTGTGGATCATTTGATTATCAGCCTGAAGTCTACAGTTTAGTTTCACATCATCTGAATCTGAACAGAGAAATTAAACCTGTTGTCTTACCTCAGAGTCTCCAGTCTAAAGTTTGGACTCTTCAGTCCCTCACTCAGCAGCTTCACTCCTGAATCTTGCAGATTGTTGTTACTCAGGTCCAGCTCTCTGAGATGGGAGGGGTTGGACTTCAGAGCTGAGGCCACGACTTCACAGTGAGTCTCTGACAGTCCACAGTCTGAAAACCTGTCATGACATTAATGGTACATAATATGTTATTTAAAGGAATGTCTTAATATTTTGACAAATTGTGTTTTTCACATCAGAGGTTCAGCTGATCTGAACTCACTTTAGTTAACAAACATTTCCATCACTTGTAAACGTGTGTGTGTGTGTGTGTGTGTGTGTGTGTGTGTGTGTGTGTGTGTGTGTGTGTGTGTGTGTGTGTGTGTGTGTCTGACTGCTCCTGGTCCCCGTGATGGAATTGGGAAGTGGAGCGTACATTTATCGTGAACTATATCATCAGTGTGTATAACACAGCACAGTTTAACAGAATCTGTGTTAAGATGTTCACAGACTATAGCAGGCTGTGAGATGACGTCGCTATTGTTAAGTTAGCTGCAGACACGGTGTTAGTACGTATTTTCATGGATTCATTCATCTTGATAATTTTGTGGACATATCTTTAAATTGTGTCAACCATCTTAGGGTAATTCTTCTTTTGGATGTCTGAAGCTGTAACCTTATATGGGTGAAACACCTAAGTAGTAGCAGATCTATATATGGATAGGAGCCAACCATATGTTGTCAACAACCTTTTTGCTAGACTAAGAGTCAACATCTGTTACGTATACAAATCAGTGTCATGTCATCTTTATTGTTTTATAGTGATGTACCCAAATAGAAAGGAATTTGTGGGTTTACTATTTTGAGGCTGGAACGAGTTTTCATTGTAGCCATGTAGGTTAACTCATTTAGCTGCAATCTGCTCATAGAGTCAGAGCAGAAAAAACAGCAGACCGGGGACTCAATTTATGTTGTTTGTTGTCACAAATCACTCTGTTATGTTCCTTTTTTTTTTTACTTGACCTTAAGGGGTCAAGTTTTTTAAAGTTTTATTTTTTGGCTTTTTGTGCCTTTATTGTACAGATAGGATAGTGGATAGAGTCGGAAATCAGGGAAAGAAGTCATTTAAGGATACCTTTCCAATAGAAAAGGACAGCTGTCGCCGTGTCGGCATGTCGGCTTGTCCCCACCCCCCCAACGCTATAAACCTAGGGGAAACACTGTATAGTATATATTTGAAGAATTAAACGGCTTATTTTTACTCATATTTAATCACATCTGGACTTACTTTGCTTTCCTGCAGTTCCTCACAGCTGGAATCAGTCTCAGTCGTCCCTGGTCTGATGTCTTGTACTTCTTCAGGTCCAACTCATCCAGAACCTCCTCTGACATCTGCAGCATGTAGGCCAGAGCAGAGCAGTGGATCACAGAGAGTTCCTCCTCTGATCTGTTCTCTGACTTCAGTAACTTTTGGATCTCCTGATGGACTGAGAGGTCGTTCATCTCCGTCAGACAGTGGAAAATGTTGATGCTTCTGTCAGGAGAGATATCTTTACTGTTCATCTTCTTCAGGTTGTTGATGACTCTCTGGATCATTTCTGGACTGTTGTCTCTCTGACCCAGCAGGCCTCCTAAGAGTCTCTGGTTGGACTCCAGAGAGAGGCCATGAAGGAAGCGAACAAACAGGTCCAGGTGACCATTTTTACTTTCCAGGGATTTCTCCATGGCACTCCTCAGGAAGACTTCCAGGGATGGGTCTGGAGTTAGAACTTTAGAAATCTTCTTTAAAAAAGTATTTCCAGATGAGTCCACAAGGTTGATGTCTTGAAGGAAAGCCTTCACTACACCTCTCTTCCTGTTTGTCAAACAGTGGAACGTGTAGACTGCAGCCAGGAACTCCTGAACGCTCAGATGAACAAAGCAGTAGACTGTTTTCTGGAGGATCACACACTCTGTTTTGAAGATCTCTGTACAAACTCCTGAGTACACCGAGGCCTCTGTGACATCAAGACCACAATGCTCCAGGTCTTCTTTGTAGAACATGATGTTTCCATCCTCCAGATGTTCAAACGCCAGCCTCCCCAGCTTCAGAAGAACTTCCCCGTCAGCCTCCATCAGCTCATGTGTTCTTGTCTCACGTCCCTCATCATACTTGTGCTTCTTCCTCTTTGTCTGAACCAGCAGGAAGTGTGAGTACATGTCAGTCAGGGTCTTGGGCAGCTCTCCTCTCTGCTCTGTGCTCATCATGTGATCCAGAACTGTGGCAGTGATCCAGCAGAAGACCGGGATCAGACACATGATGTGGAGGCTCCTGGATGTCTTGATGTGTGAGATGATTCTGCTGGACAGATCTTCATCATCACTGAACCTCTTCCTGAAGTACTCCTCCTTCTGGGCGTCAGTAAAGCCTCGTACTTCTGTTACCCTGTCAACACATGAAGGAGGGATCTGATTGGCTGCTGCAGGTCGAGAAGTTATCCAGATGAGAGCTGAGGGAAGCAGATTCCCCTTGATGAGGTTTGTCAACAGTGTGTTTAACGGTGATTTCTTTGTGACATCAGACACAACCTCACTGTTTGTGAAGTCCAATGACGGTCTGCTTTCATCCAGGCCGTCAAAGATGAACAACAGTTTACAGACAGCGAGCGTCTCTGCTGTGACCTTCTGAAATGTTGGATGGAAAACACGGAGCAGCTCAAGAAGACTGTACTCCTTATCTCTGATCAAGTTCAGCTCCCTGAATGAAAGCAGGATCACCAGACTGAGGTCTTGGTTCTCTGAGCCCTCTGCCCAGTCCAGAGTGAACTTCTGCACTGAGAAGGTTTTTCCAACACCAGCGACGCCGTTTGTCAGAACCACTCTGATGGGTTTCTGTTGGTCGGGTTGAGCTTCTGTCTCATGTTTCTGTTGCTCGCGTTGAGCTTCTGTCTCAAGTTTCTGTTGGTCGGGTTGAGCTTCTGTCTCGTGTTTCTGTTGGTCGGGTTGAGCTTCTGTCTTTTGGTTCTGTTGGTCGGGTGGAGCTTCTGTCTTTTGGTTCTGTTGGTCGGGTAAGGCTTTAAAGATGTCCTGACACTTGATTGGAGTCTCCTGGAGGGTCTTCTTTTTAGAGTCTGTCTCAAGCTGTCTCACCTCATGTTGAGTGTTCACTTCTTCACTCTGTCCCTCTGTGATGTAGAGCTCAGTGTAGATCCTGTTGAGGAGGGTTCTACTTCCTGTTTCATCACTTCCTTCAGTCACATGTTCACATCTCCTCCTCAGACTGATCTTAAGTTCATCTGTAACCTCCTGCAGACCTCTATCTACTGAAAGAAAAGAAACATATCCTGAGACTGAATTTATAAAATGATCAAATACAAAAATTGTATTATTACACATTAAGCACACTGCATGACACAAAAACATCTGTGTAATAAATGTGTGCTGCTACAAGAGAAATAAAATATACTGAACATAAACTGACAGCAAGAATCAGATAAAATGTAAATGTTTCATTTAACTATATATCAATGAAAATACTAACTGCTTTGTCTTGTTTTTAGACACAATGACTTCAGTCTTACTTATTACAGTGCTGGACTTACTGGATATCTGCAGTCCTCGTCTTATTTTAGGTCGTTTTCCACACTGGGGACAGGAGGACTCTCCTGATGAAGTAGACTGGTCCCAGTATGAGGTGAGGCACTGTCTACAGAACCAGTGTCCACAGCTGGTAGAAACTGGATCTCTCAGGAGGCCCTGACACAAAGCACAGTTGGACAGCTGCTCCTCCACAGAAACAGACCCCTTTGTTATTCTGTGGAGATAAGGGAAATCATGAAGCCATGAAAACTGAGACTGACATTTAGAAACCAGTGGTGGACTAAATCAAATAAAGCCACAAAAAGCAGTGTTTTAAAAAGGTGTGCCATGTCCTCCTCAGTGAGCATGTGCAGAAGTCTGTCTGTGTAACCATAGAGTCTACCATCTGAGTCCAATAACTAACCTACAAGTGTGATGTTATTTTCAACCACTTCCCCAAACAGGGATTCATTTTTGTAGAGAATATCCTTATTGTTCCAGATGTAATATCTGTGTGGAGAGAAGTTATGTTTCAAGATGAGAGACCAAGTCAAGAGTATCTGTTTATGGAAGTTGGATAGTTTGATTGGGATTTTACTGATATTATAGTTGCACAGTAATAAAATTCCAGGCCACCAACTTTAGAAAAAACATAATTAGGAATCATATTCCATAGAGATGTTGGGTTATTTAAAAATGTCTCAGCCTGTTCACTTTGAATGTTAAGAGCTGTGAAGTCTAAAAAGTTCAAGCCCCCACATTGACCCGTGTTTATTGTCACGTTCTTTTTAACATAATGTATTTTGTTTTTCCACAGAAAGTTAAACAACATATAATCAAATCTGTTGGTTACATTTTAGTCAACATCCAAAGATAGAGCCGGATTAGTGAGTCTGGAAATGCCCTCAGCTTTTGAGAGCAAGGTCCTTCGTCTCAGAGATAAATCTCTTTGTAAACAAGAGTTTTATCAACGATGGGATTCAAATTTAAGGCGCACCTTATATTTTGCTCCTTGGTGATAACTACTCTCAGGTATGTGACCTGGTGATTCACTGGATTATTACAAATATGGGGAACATTACAATCTTTAACAGCCATAAGTTCAAATGTTCAATATTTATGTTGAGACCTGAGACCTTTGAAAGGTTATTAATCAGCTTTATAGAGAGCTGCACACTGAGCATGTGCAGGAGCTGTGTCATGACCATGAAACGTAAAATCCTAAATATAAGTTGTACCGGTATAAGACGCGCTGTGTTTTTGAAGGTCTCTCAGAGAGAAAATAAAGTTTACACTGTCTTCCTGCGTTACAGTTTTTATTGTGTTCAGGGAAGTCCAAAACCTGCAGTTACTGTTCAGCTCTGTCACCCTTTTAGTCTGTTTTCTCTTTGTGGAGTCTGCGAGTAGTCTGGTAGAGTCTGGTAGTCGAGCTCTCAGCCTGCAGGGAAAGTTGTGAAGCAGAGACTCCTAGCTTGCGAGCTCTCTGCCCGACTCCGCTTGTTTCTCTTTAACTTTAATAAAGGACTCTTTCAATCAAAAGAGCGTTCAACAAGGTTTATTTATGGAACAATATCCTACAGTTTTCTGTAAATTCATTATTATGACCTCTTGAAGGAAACATTTTGAAAAAGTAGCGCAGCCAGACTGGTCTGTGTCGCTGTCTTTCCCAGAACAGCATGCAATCAGCTCTTAATACACTGAGGGCCTGATTTACTAAGGTCCCAAGTAAAGAGAACTAAACTGTGTGTTCACTCCAAAAAAATTGCACGTTTGGTGAGTGTGTGATTTTCGGGTGATCTACTCAGAAAGTTTGCGTGAATGACACCAGGTGCAAACCTTGTGGAGGCGGTACTATTTAAGTTAGGCTTTTGTGTGTTCTACTGGTTTACGTCATGGAGAGTTTGGACGGAAAGCAGGACGACTGGAAGCGCAAAATAGGTATCAGTGGAAGAGGCAAATGAACGTACAGTATTTTTGAGTTATAGCAGATAAAACTGAATATTACAAAAAGACAATTTGGTTTATAAGAAAACCTGGGCATTAAACAGGGCCTCTCTTTTCTTCATCTTTTGAAGATGAATTGTCATACATTGTGCAGGAGGTGTGAGCTGTGTCCTCTGTGGCTCTCAGGCGCGACACTCTGCACATTGTTGAGCACCAGACAGCTGGCCAGCGCTGTGTCTGATCGGACAGAAAGGCTCTGGAAAGAGGTATCGAAGACGGGGGTACAAGCAGTGGTGAGGTCCCCCCATCCAAGCGTAGCAGCAGCGGGCTGTAGAGGGAGGAGACGAGCGCACTATGGAGAGGAGCGCACGAGCTGGGGGAGAGACGCACAGCCCGAGAAAAAAGAAATCCCAAGTTTAAAATAAAATGTTGGTGAGAAGAGGGAAACAGGAAGAAATAAATGTCAATGTTGAAATTCTTTAGAATGCAGAGGCTGTGAATGTTCAGTTTTGTTTAAATAGGCAACAGTATAGTTTAATCATGGTGTTTCCTGCTGTCATTCCAAACATATTAACATGTGTGGAGAATAACGTGATCTGTATGCCTTCTTTGATTGAGCCTATGTCTCCTCCTAACTTCAATAACAGCAGTCTGTTGTGTGTAACACTGGTCTCCTGGGTTAGCACGTTCTTTTCAAAGGTGTTAAATTCAGACACCGTCACAATCACCTCAGTTTTTGTCAGGCTTGGTAAATCACAATGCGTGTACTAACTTAACTTATTTGCATTTTCTCCTTTCTAGGGCAGAAACGCCCCATATTGAATATTCATTAAGTCAAACGTACTAAATGGACAATGCGTGTTGTTTTGCTCTTATGAAAGATTCAATCCTCACTGCGCACCGTTAGTAGATCAGTTAACACATTTTTTGCTGGTGGTATCAAGTTTGCACACGTTTTAAGACACACAAACCTTTAGTAAATCAGGCCCAATGAATGGGGATGGTTTTTTAATCACGTCCGGTCGCACACAGTGATGGTGACTTCTGCACCCGCAGTAATGATGGCTCATGTGTCAACATTTTATACTGCTATATTAGTTGCACCTTTGACCCAGCCAACTTTTAAGATGAAAAAAAAAACAGGTATTAAAAGTGCATCTTACACCGGATGTTACGGTACTTCAGTAAAAAAAAAAGATCTCATTGTGTAGTCATGTTAAAAAAATAAAAAAAGACAAACAAAGAGTGGACACAACAGAAAAAATGATTGAAAGAAAACGATCACAGCAGATCTCACTAAACTTCAGGATCAGTTTAAAAGACTTCTTCCTGCAGAATCACAGAGAAGACGACTAGATACACAAGAGTCAATACTGAAATCATATTATCTTATCTATAAACATATAATACATATATATAATCCTTAGTATGTTGTTATGAGTTCAGTGACTTTCTCTGTATGATCACTGTGTGCAGGTTGATGATTAAAAACAAGAAAATCAACACATTATGGTGTTCAGGACTCTTTTTTTAGCTTGACAGTTTGGTGATTAAAAAAAGTTCTCTTACTGTGGATCTGAGGGTCCTGGTTCATTACTGAAGTTTGGAGGAAAACGTTTAGATCGGTCACTCTTCATAGAGAGACAGCTGGACAGAGGAGACTCTGCTCTGTCCTCCTCTTTGTCTCCTCGATCACTCATCTTCTGATCTCCAGATTGATCAGAGGACAATAAAAGACGTTCATGCAGGTAAAACAACCTGAGGACAAAATAACAAACAGGTGAGACACAAGCAGGAAAAATGTGAAAGACAGAAATGGTCAAGTGTCCACATCTCATTACCTGATGTGATCCTTCATTTGATTTTCTCTTCCTTCCTGTCTGCCTAAGTACCTGATGCAGCACCTCAGTGCAGTTTGTTTTGATCCTAATATGATTTGTCCGTCTGATCTGCCCTGAATAATGCCAATAACAAGACATTGAGTCTTAAACTTTAAACATTAAACTAACATGTTAGTATTTAACAGCAACCATGACCTTTAGGACATTTGTACAACTAGAAGTGTATAAAACAGGGTTGGAAATCAGCACTCGTCACATACGGGTGTCTTTTTGCAGTGGCGGGTGAATTTGCTCAACCTACCGACCACAGTGGCAGAGCGAGGGTCACAATGGTGCTCTATATGCTGGAATGGCTTTGCTTGGTGTAACATGATTAACAGAGCACAGACTAGCATCTCTTTAACAGCGGGTCAACCAGCTTCAGGTGTGTTTAAACTGACGCCTCGCTGTCTCAAGTCCAACATGATAAAAAGAAGAGCGCTGTGGCGTTGATTTGGGCTCAAAGGAGCAGCTGTAAATACTATAACTTCAGACATTTGTCTTGGGCAAAGTGAATGATTATGTGAAAATAAATACTAACAGGCACAACCCGTACAGCAGGCTTAGATTTAAACTGAACAGAGATTACAGTACCACGCTGACATCCATCTGAAATACAAAACTAATGTAGTTCAGCTTCCTGGGCAGTGGTCCTTACTGTGGTCCTTTTATGTCTTTATTGGAGATTCAGAAAGCAGGTAGAGAGAGAGTGGGGAATGAGACGTGGGAAAGAACCACAGGTTGGATTAATTGGGCGTGCGCAATAACCACTTGGATACCAGCGCCCCCTGAAGTGATCCTTAATGTGACTCTGCCTCTCTTCCCATCTCCTTTAGTACCTGATCCAACTCATCAGTGCAGCTTGTTTGTATCTTCATCTTATTTGTCCGTCTGATGTGACTCCCTGCTTGGTATTTGACCCTGGTCTAGTTTTAGGATTTAATATAAATGTCTTTCAATTATCCTTCCTGTGTCTCTTCAATCCTGCACTGAATAATGACAATAACAAGGTCTTGAACCTCAAACATTAAAGCAATATGTTAATATTTAACAGAAATCATGACCTTTGGACCAACAGTTTTATATCTAGAGGGATATAAAACAACATCCTTCATGCCTGTAGGGATCAAACCACGTCATAAAACCGACCTTTGCTCAGATAGATGTTTTATTGAGGCTGTATTTAGTGATTACATTTTATTAGGATGCATTATTTTTTAATGTCTACTTTGAGGAAGTGGAGAATATCTAGCTTATAAAATTAAATAATGTGGAACATAAGCACTGTCGTCCTCAGGACTTTATTTAATCTGAGAGAAAACCAGTAACGCTGACTGCTAGTTTAGACCGCAGGAGTCATGACAAACATCTCTGATTAAGGACGATTTAGATTTTTAGCTACACAACTTTTACTTGACTTTACTTTTCAAACAAAAGCTGAGAAACAACAAGTACTCCACATTCACAGAGCTGATCCCGTACTGTATCTGATCCGTTTCCTTTGCTTTTCTATTCAAAGTGTATTACTCAATATTAACCTGAGGTTTTAACAGTAAAGTCATAATAATGTTGAATTAAACTCACCCTGTCTCAGATGTTTGTCCTTCTGCTCTGTCGACTCAAAATGGAGTCTTAGCTCCGACTGACAGAAACTTTCAGTTTTATTGTTTTATTGGAAACCCATATCAGCTCAGAGTTTCTCCTCCCCTTGTTACTAGAAATGAAATGAATGGTTAACCATCATCAGTTCAGGTTTCTTCATGACCTCTCTGCTGAGCTCACAGTAAAATGCATTAATTCAAACTAACTAGGTTGAGATAGTCAGTCAGAAAACTTCAAAAAGTAAGCTGGGATCACCTCCCTTCAGCAATGTTGTGGATGTCAGACGTGTGGAGAAACAGTTCCCAGATGATCCATGATCTGTTCAGATCACCCCGCATGGTACCGGGCAACATGTGATCCATGGATCAGAGGAAAATGTATCTTCATGGTGTAAAATAAATACACTGGCGTTATATCCCAATTCAATATCTGAGTGAAAAGAAGTCAGTGTTAAAGTTGTTCAGGTGGGCACAAACAGGAAGTCATTTCAGTCTTTTAAAATACATTTTATGTATGTTTTATTTCAGACAGAAACAGGTCATAACGTGTCAATATTTCATTGTGAAAGATAACTTTTTAATTGTCTATTAGATGTTAGAAACATTGGAAGAATAGTAGAAGTTGATCTGAGTGATAGGGCTGGGCCTCAAATCAACATCATGATTAACTGAACAGTTTACCTTGATTATGATTCATGAAAGATTATTTTGTTATTGTTTTTTGCCCTCATAGTTCACTGACATATGCTCAACTGTTTATCTGGTCTTTTTTCTTGTATAATCTTAGAAGATGTTGAACACATAATATAAAAATAATTAAAAATAATAACAGTATTCGAACATTAACTGCCATTGGATTTCATCATTTTATTATAAATATATAATTGATTAAAATGTTTTGGATAACGAGTGAATCAATTGACGTGAGGATGTTAATGTTACCTAAACAGTTTTATGAAAGTAGTCAGCCTAGGTGTCATTTTATTTTTTGAATGCCCTGTCTTGAATAGGCCACTCCCCCTCTTACAGCAACCAGTGAGCGCTGTATGTTAGAGGTGGGAATCACTAGAGTCCCCACAATACGATATTATCCCGATACTTGAGACACGATACGATTCTATTGCGATTTTAAACATTTTTCGATATGCTGAGAATTGCGATACAATATATTTGAACTGCATATTATATCCACTACACTAAACTAAATCAAGAATCATTTTGTCAAATAAGATAAAATTCTCAGTCTGTTCATCTCACTTCAGTCTTTTTATTTGTATTTCAGTCTAATTGAACTTGAACATGAATTCTTAACAATACAACTTGTTCAAAAATAATTGTGAAACCCCTTCAACAGTTAAAAAATAAAAAAGCATAAATAAAAGATCATATTAAAAATATGAATACTTGGCTGCCATGAGACTATATAATATCGCCACATAAAATATCGCGATACAATACTGTATTGATTTTTTACCCGACCTTTACTATTTAATATGTTGTGTGGCGTCGCACACACTGGCTGTCCACACTGCATCCGTTTACTATTTCACTATTTGCTCTGTAAATTTCAGTTTCCCCCTGCAAACAGTTTGACATCTATACTTTTGTATTAAAGGTGGACACGCGGATGTGTGGTGCTTTGTATTGACGAGCAACACAGCACACAGAGGACCGTCGATAAACGGCTCCCGGTGAGCCGAAAAAAAGTTTATCCGGTGTTGTTGACACAAGTCAAAGCAGAACATTTAAATCACAGATGTGGATATTATTAATACATCGCTATCTCCACTTTGTACAACAAGCTGAAGAAACAAAGAAACATTACATTTGGGCGGCAGTAACTCAGTCCGTAGGGACTTGGGTTGGGAACCAGAGGGTCGCCGGTTCAAGTCCCAAGCAGTGCAAAGTAAAATTCCAGTCATCGAATATCGCTTTGCGAAACACGTGTTCAACGACCTCCCAGCACTGATCAACTGTGACAGAACAGCTGATGTCCTGTGGGAGCTCTCACTGAACTTCAAACAAGAAACCACAGGGTGGCAGGGAATGATGCATATCATTCATCAAGGACTAGAACATCCAGGCCAATCATCAGTTGTGGTCCTGCCAATGATTGTAATCACTTGTAATCACTTATCTATCATGCAAATATGCTTTTTAGAATATTACATGGCCAAAACATGTGTCAGGCACCAGTATTCCTGGTCTAGGAGGAATACAAAGGAGTAATGGTCATTTTAAGGGCCTGACGGCAGCCATTTTGAAAATGGGGCCTTTCTTGGTATCAAACTTTTAGTATGTTTTTAAGTACATCTGATACTACTATAATCCACTGAGAAACATTTTGCTAGAATTTGTTTGGGGTCAAGTCATATTTGCAGCTGACTATAAGTACACAATCATTCTGATATGGTTGAACTTAGTACTTCTTAGACTACATGCACAGGTACTATGAAGTACTTTTACTCTGTACCTTTTGAGAAATCAACTGTCAAAGTTCCTTATAAATCACTATAATGAGCCTTTATTCTGACTTTGATGTCTTGTAAAAACAATTAAGTAAGTAGACAATGATTCTGATATGGTTGAACTTAGGACTTCTAAGACTACATGCACGGGTACTATGAAGTACTTTTACTGTGTGCTTTCTGAGAAATCCACTGTCAAGCTCCCTTACACAGCACAGCTCTCTGCAGTGTTTTGAATGTGACAGTACCAATTTGATACGCTCTGTCACAGCTACATGTTGAACTTTTAATATTTTGCAATAAACACACATACAAGCATTTTTCAAATATTAATAATCTTTCACAAATAAAACATTACTATTGACATTTTTTTACATTTATTATAAACATTAACATTTTTGTAGAACATACATGTGAAATCACAAAGACTATGAACACCAACAACTATATACATCTTTTATACATCACGTTTTGTCCCAAGCGCTCACATGTTTTTATTTGGTAAGACCACATGACATTTTTAAGTGTTTTATTTTCTGCCTTAACTGCAAAGAGCACAATCCCAATTGTTCACCCTTGCATGTTGGAGTTGTTGTTCATCCATGGCTAGGCACTGCTCATGGTACCATCTTTGACATGTGTCACACTGTTTCTGTAAAATAAAATGTGCAAACCTTTATCAACTTGTCAGGAATAGAGAATCTTATGGAATAGAGAAATATTTCTATAGGCAGGGCAGTCTATACACATCATCATCTTCTATTTAGGTTTGTATGTGGGAATTTGTGTCCACTACATTACTCTTTACAAAAGTTTTCAGCATGTTTGCAATAAAATCCAACTCCTTATAATGTAATTGTATTATCTACTCAACAGATGAGCTCCTCTCTCTCATGAGAAGACTTAATTATAAAGTCATTATTGAGCATATGCATTTACTTTTTAATTTGTGGGGGGAATGATGAAGAAGAGGTTGGTTTTTGAAAGAGTACAATCTCTGGTAACACATGACAGCTTCTTTTTCTTGATTTTATAAAAATCCTTGTAATTTCAAGCATTATTTTTCCATATGTGCCATAAACTTGCTTACTTTCTATATCTTTGAATTATTTAAAAATATTTTGTTAAAGTATCAAGGGGTTGAGGCTGGACTGAATTTCATTGTGTAGTGATCTGGAATGACAATAAAGGATCCATCCATCTATAACTAACAAAGACCTTGGCCCTCCAAATCCTTCATAAATACTGAACGAGAGGTCTCGTCCTTAACTATTAGAAAATAAATGATTTTAGAATAGCAGAATTTAATGTGTTTGACTCTTTTGAGCATGTGTATTCTAAAAGGTATGATTTTTTTATGACATTGCTTATGTTTATGATACGTTAAAGGAAGAATATGCGACTTTTTGATCCAGCAGATGTCGCCCTTGAGCACCAGCATGAAACCAAAACAACTCGAGCTGCGTTGTTGTGTTAGCATGCTAATGGTAGCGATCTTTTGTTTGCTCCACATTGCATGTCAATTTACACAAAATGACCATGATCTAAAAACGCTCAAATAAGCAGTGAGTACAGTATGTTATTCTTCTTTTCTATAATCCCTCACTTACAAACAACTTTTATAAGCAAGGGGATGAGCCGGCCGGCCGTCCCGTCTATGTAAACACGGTGTAGATACAGCTCAGACAACATCACAGACTGGGGGACTTGGGTGTCACACTCATTGTTATATCTTGCCATATTTACAGTATGTGTAAAATGTCGCACATTCAGCCTTTGAGACCAAATTTTAATTAGGAACATCTCTGTATAGAAGTGCTGCTGGTTTGTGCCAAAAGTACAGTTCAGCTCAATACATGACAGTAATGTGAAGGCTGAAACTGATTTGATGCGTTACATTAACGCTCACTGGAATTATATTTTTTCTGTTTACATTGCACTTCCAACCATATCAGAATCATTGTGTACTTATGTAAGAATATGTTTTTACAAGACATCAAAGTTAGAAAAAAAAGACTCTGTAACATGACATATAAGGGACTTTGACAGTGGATTTCTCAAAAAGCACATAGTAAAAGTACTTCATAGTACCGGTGCATGTAGTCTAAGAAGAAGTACTAAGTCCAACCATATCAGAATCATTGTGTACTTATGTAAGAATATGTTTTTACAAGACGTCAAAGTCAGAAAAAAAAGACTCTGTAACATAACATTTAAGGGACTTTGATGGTGGATTTCTCAAAAAGTACACAGTAAAAGTACTCCATAATACCGGTACATGTAGTCTAAGAAGTATTAAGTATAGTCATATTAGAATCATGGTGTACTTATGGAAGAATTTGTTTTTACAAGACATCAAAGTCCGAAAAAAATACTCTGTAATATAACATATAAGGGACTTTGACAGTGGATTTCTCAAAAAGTAGAAGTACTTCATAGTACCGGTGCATGTAGTCTAAGAAGTACTTAGTCCAACCATATCTGAATCATTGTGTACTAATGGAAGAACATGTATATTTTTATATTTTTTTCCCAGGAAAACTTTTTTTTTTATTGTGAACACCTTATTTTGAAAAACGGAAGTTACCGCAGACTCGCAGTATTATTCTCAAAATAATTTCACCGACCTCCGAAGCTATTCCCTGAACAGTATTTTGTTTGCTCCCGTTTCATACACGTGTATCTCATAGCCAGTTTTATGGTAAGACCTAGGCATTTATCACTTTTGCCTGGAAAAGGAGATTAATAACGGGGTTCCTCCAGGGGAAACCATCCTGCAAAAATCAGCTCTGCTGCAGGTTAAAAAAAAAAGAAGAAACTGGATACATACTATAATAATAATTTCCACTGGAAGAGCTGAACAGCAGCGAGTGTGGCTGGGCTCTGCTGGTCACTGAGTCAGATCCTCATGTTCTCAGTTGTCTTGTTATGGACCTGGTTGGAAAGGCTGAGGGTCAGTGGTATTAAGTATGAAGACATAATGCCAGTATTCAAAATATGAAGACAAATATTAAGCCTGAAATTGTTAGGCTTATTTTTTTGGGTTTGCAGTTTCAATTCTAACACGAAACATGACACTCTCTTTTTCTTACCTCATCCAGGAGCCAGTTCTGAGAGCAGAGGATGTAGACAGGCTGAGTCGAGGAGCAGACAACCCGAAGCCTCTCAGTGTGCTAAAGAAGGTAAGGCGTCACATGACAAGTCATCTTTAAATCTTATTTTGCCTCATCATACAACCTGAGTTTAAAAACCTCTTCAGTAAAACATTTTTTAAAATATTTTCATGCCGTTATTGCAGCCACAGAGACACACCATCTACTGTCTGCTGAGCTGTGTGAGTACAGTGAGCAGGTTTTTTGTCCACACAGAGAGGATGCATTGCTGTCAAGACTGATGAGGACACTAACAAGGGTAGGATTGAGTCTGGGGTATTAATAGATACCTTTTGATATGAAGGTGTTAAAGTTTCACAACTGATTTCTTTTGTCTAACCAACAGCGCCCCCAAGAGGAAATGGAAAGCCCTTCAACTTTGATGAAAGTCCTGAAGGCGAGTTTGAGAGAAACCTACCGCAACCATAGAAACCTCACCAGAACCTGCAGCACCAATGCCACACTTTGAAGCGCTGCACTGAAAATAAAATAAATAACAAAAAACGCATTGCATATTTTATGCAAGTGATATTTAATCCTCTGAACAGGATAGTAGGTAAATTAGTAATTTAGTATTTATATATATCCTCTACGTATTCTAGGTAGGTGTAAAGGTTGGGACCCTCATACTGTTCCCTTAATGTGTTGAATGTCAAACGATTACTCAAAATACATTTTGACACTCATACAGTTTTTAATGTTCAGTACAACATTTGTTTGATGTTTACTTAAATTAAGACTCTGTTTGGACCGAATAACTTATTGTAGCTTATAACTTATTAGATCCAAACAGAGTGTGTTTCAGCCTTTCAATTACATTTTGGGCATTCCTGCACTGTACACACACACACACACACATACACACACACACACACACACACACACACACTCTCTCACTCACACACACACACACACACACACACACACACACACACACACACACACACACACACACACACACATATATTGCAGGTCCAGCCTCCTGTGCTCAGGCCCAAAACTGTGGGTAGAACTGCAGCTCTCTGGTACTCTATCTGCGGCGGCAGCAGAACTGGAAGCTTCCTTGAAGACCTTAAGAAGGTATGTGTATAAAGTATCTAAAAACACATTTTTTGGCAGATGTAAAAAATCATGTTGTTTACTGTTGTCCTCTATTCCTCGTCTTCTTTTAGACTCCGGGCCCTGCTGCCTACAAAGCTGTGGACCCATATATTTACATGAAAAAACCTCCACATTTCAGCATGACAGGCCGCAACACACCGTGTGATTTCACAAAGAAACCAGGCCCGGGTGCACACTATCCTGAGAGGGTAGGAGATCTTCCAATTGTTTGTATTTGATCACCTAAAACAAATCTGACATATTTAGCATTTTGTTGATTTATTTTCTCTTCTCCCAGGTGACCAACACAAGAGCAAAAGCGCAAAGCTTTTCATTTGGACTGCGTCACTCAGAATATATCGCCCCCCTCAGTGCTCAGTGATCACATTTTATTGTCAGATACAGGCCCTCTTGTATTGCTATGCTTCTCGTTTTTGAACACTATCAGTGTTTAAAGTAAATCATAAGAATTTAAATTACACAACGTGCATGTGACATTTTTTATTTCCGTAATATAATCATATTTTGCAGGGAAGATATTTCTTAGAGGTTAGCCTATAACTTTTTGTTATGGTCTGTTTGATATATTTTTGTTGTTGTTAATGATTCAGAGGGACTATTAATGACTTTAGATGCATCTATTTATTTAAAAAAATGGTCTGCTTATCTGGCCCATGTAGCAACATAAGCATCTACATGAAACTGTTTTCTCAAGGGGAAAACAATGTGAACGATATCAAGGGTATTGTTGTTTGCACTGAATAAGTCAGTGTGTCCAATATCCTGAGATTGCACTAACACAGACTCACATGGGCACCAATGAAACAATGGGTTTTGAGTTTAACTAGAGTTGTTTTGATATTTAATTTAAAAAGGGGGAAAGGTTATGTTCCTCAGGGACATCTGATGGTCCCAGGCCTTTATGAATACGTTAAAGTTATCAATTTTGGCTTGACAAATACTTACTTCACTGAAGTTCTTTAAAACAAGAAATAAAATGAAGTGGCTTCAAATGGGGATTTTCCTGTTGTTTTTTTAAATAGTGATTTTCTTGAGAACTCTTCGATTGAAAGAAACTAAAGAGAAATATTAACTGAAGCATTTTTGACAGATACCTGTGTAAACAGCAGCATCCATCACACAAGGGTCCTTGGGACGTCGGTGACATCATGCAACATCCACTGATGTTTAAAACCTATATATGGATTTAGAAAAGCAATCAACTTTTCAATATTGTCAGACAAAAATAATATACAAAAGACAGCAACATCAGGTCACGTCGTCAAGAGCCATCAACACTCATCCAGTTTAGCATTAGGGTCAAGATAATAGTACAGCACTCACAAAAGACTTTAAAGGCTTTATATGCGATTTTTTGATCCAGCAGATGTCGCCCTTGAGCAACCACCGTGCAACCAAAACAACTGGCGCTGCATTGTTGTGTTAGCATGCTAATGCTAGTGATGTTTATTATGCTGGTATCTTCACACTGCATGTAAATTTACCTGAAATGAGCGTGATCTAGAAACACAGTTAAGCAGTGAGTACAGTATGTTATTCTTCTTTTCTCTAGTCCCTCAATTAAACAACTTTTATACATGAGGGGAGGAGTCAACCGGCCGTCCCGGCGATGTAAACAAAGTGAAGATAGGACTCTGAAAACTCTGAAAACATCACAGACAGTGGGACTCGGGTGTTACACCCATTGTAGACAGTCATGACTCAAGAGTTTTATCTCATAACAGTCACATATAGAAGCTGTTAAAGGTCACATAATATTTAAAATACACTTTTGTTTTTCTTCCACTACGTGTTCCTAGCCAGTTTACAAAGACTTCATGACATCACAAAGGGCAGTAACCCCTCCCCCAGGTGGGTGACACTCCCACAGCTATATGTTTGTTCTGCCTTCTGAGTCTGCCTTCTTACTGTAAACAACAGGGCAATAGAGCGAGAAAGCCCAAGCCCTTCCACAGAGGGGGGCGTGGTCTGATACAGCTCATTAGCATTTAAAGGTACAGACACAGAAACAGCCTGTTTTGTGCAGAGCTAAAATAGAGGGGTTTCTAGACATGATCAAATACAGGATCAGAGTGGATTTATAACAAGAAACTTTATAGACATGTTTTGGGGAGCTCTGAGACTTATTTAAACTAGTTAAAAAGGAGAATAATGTGTGACCTTCAATGTAATGTGAAATGTGACATGGCTACGTATGAGAGACAGGGCTTTTTGTCTAGTTGTGATAACAAGAAGTTCATTTGGACCAGTTGGAATTTTTGTAAATTATACCTATAATTCACACTTCACTAATTGGAAATGCTTAAAAAAGTATTTCTGTTTATGTGGCGTTTGTCTCAGCATTTGACTGAAAAAAATATATGCTTTTATTGAAGCCATTTATTGCACTAATATTGTAGGACTTTTAAGCACAGGAGGAAAATAAGTCAGAAGCAGATGATGAATTAAAATTAATCATGAGTTGGTCTGACAAATGTTTACAGATCTTCCAAACGTATACTGTCATGAATATCATGGCTCATTTATCCTGCTGACGTTGATTCTGTAAACAGATCAGGTTTTTGTCTTAATGTCAAATGATTTCTGATTTTCTGTCAAGCATACAATCAACAGGACACAGTGTTTTTCATGATCATATTTTGGTGATCTGCATTTGTGGTAAGGATTTGTAACTCTGACCACAGGAGGTTGGAGGATATTTTCTTAGTCAGATTTGAAGTCTCACAGTCATCCATATGTCACTAGTACAGAGCAAAAAAGATACTTGATTATAAATTGATGTGCTGCTGTTCTCGGCATTTGTGTGTTTTGTCTTGTGCAGTAGGAGTGGGGATCTGCATCTGTTGCATTCATTTTATGATGGAGAGTCTGTTTTTCAGCATCCTTCAAATGAAAATGCAATGTACCATGTAACCACATAGTTATTATGTTTGTCTTTGTGACTTGCTGCGATCCTGCAGCAGTCATCAGAGCACTGTCAACTTCAGCATATTTCTAAGTTGCAGCTTGTCACAGCCCGTCGTTGTGTTGTTAACGGTGGATTTAAGGCACTATAGTGTTTATATTCATTTAAGTAATGAAGTCTGCAATGAAAAAACAGTTTTCCTCAGAAGTTCAAGCTCATATAACATACAAATATTTGTGCATGAGGATCATTTTTTTCACAACAAACTGTATGTAATTTAAAAAAAAATCTAACTTCGACTGTTTTGAGGTATTTACAAAAAAAGAACTCACACTGGAACGCACATTCATGACAGTAAAATTCAGTTCAGTTCATGTTTTAATTATAAATTTATTACATAATATAACAAACATATATCTCTGTGGTGGAGATATCCTGGGAAACGGCTCAGATCTTGCCTCAAACTTCAAAATCACCCTTATTTTTGTTTGCATGAAGAATACTCGGGTCGCTTCTGGTTCACTAGTATTTTTAAGTTTGGCCCACATGTATTAAACAGGGTTTTTGAAATGCTTCAAGAATCCAGAAGTTTGCTCAGAGAAAGCTGAAGATGCTGTCCCCCCAGGTTTATTGTGATGCTGAGAACGGGAAGTTCACCTGTGAGACAAGGGCTGAGGCATTTGCAGGGGATACATCCACCATTCTAAACGTCACAGTGCAAACAAGGAGAAAAACCAACAATGAAAGAAAAAACCCCTTCGATGATAAGATCACTGGTTCCAGTGGGTGACCGGACCCCAGTGGGTTTTTAAAAAGGTTACACTGCTCCCCCTACGCTATGAAGATTGTGCTTTGTTGATTAGAAAATAAGACAAAGATAACCCTTCACTGAACCTAGTCGACCTAATGGTGTGTAAGTCTGGTACACATTGCTCTGGAGCATCGTTTTGCATCAGTATTTGCAGTAAACATACACAACCATTTGACCAGGTATTCACTACAACTTTTTTTTTGTTTTGTTCAAACCAGGCCAGCCTGTGTGTTTCAAGACTGTACACATTCACCTCAGAAGTGTTTGTGTTTTTTTTTGTATATTTTTTATGGGAACAGTAAGCCAAGCAGGATAATATCCTTCATCACAGTTAAATCAAGCAGTTGTGATACTTTGTCTCAAAATTTAAATAGAAATGTTAATGCAAAGCTCACAGGTAGTTATGCACAGGCTTTATAGAATATACATAGATATAATGTTATATATCTATATATATTTATATATATTTATATAAATGCAATAGCCTGCTACTTCACAAAATAATAACAATGACTGCATTTCCCGTCGGAAATACAGAAGTATCTAACAAATGTCTGTAGTTCTCAAGATTTCCAGGAGATGGCACCATATTATTGAGTCTAACAGCTCAAGAATGCTGTAACTAAGATAGTCCTAAAGCAAAGACAAATATACAGTTCAAAGTTATTTTTTGGCACATTTTTCCTTTGTGTTGTTTGTTCCTTACTGGATCACCTCATATAGCAACTCAAAAAACTCAAAAACTGAAAAGTCTGAAAAAGGAAAAAGGAGTGCTGCCAGACAGAGTGGAGGGTAAGAAGCGCAAAAATGCCAATCTGGGACTGGGTGTACAAAACAGTGACACTGCAATAAGCAGTACCTACACAGTTACAAGGTGAGTTCTTGCTGTTTGAAATATAAAATGTAACAATGGTTTCATTCAACGATGTGTAAAATCTGTCTCTCCCTGTTGAACACTCAGAACTAAACAACAATGCATAAAAACCATCATCGTGACATGGTGTGCATTTTTTCTGTTTGTGTGTGTGTACGTTACATGAGTGTGTATGTTTGTGTGACACAGCCAGTGCCGGCAATCTCTGATGGTAATACAGTAAGGCTATAGTGGACTAACTCCAAAGATGTAAACCCTAACAATCAACCGTACACACTCTCAAACAAACACACACACACACAAAAGGAAATAAAACAAGCATTTGTTTAAACGCTCAAACATTCACACAAACACATGGTGAAGAGGAACGACCACACAGAGATTGAGGGGGAATCCAGATGCACGCATGCGCTTGGACGTCGGGTGGCTTTTATGTTAGCACCTTGTCACCTTGTTTTGTGCAAATCATCCCCTAGTTCATAGTTCAGAGTTCAAAAGTTTAAGAGTTCATAGAAAGAATAAAATCTGCTCACCTTTCTCTCAGGTGTTTAACTATGCATATATGCCAAACATTCATATATAGATCTATATACTTTTTTTCAAAAAATTTATATGAAATCTATCATATATACATTGCTTGTGATTTAAAAAAAAAGCAAATATCTGTAAGTCTGTTCATTTTTACAAGTGTAAGTACGTTTAGAATGGACAGAATCTTTTTCTTTTTTTCATCTTTTTCTGCCACTCTTAAAAATTCAAATGAGTGAAAGATTACAGCTTCATGTTCCACACGCTACAAAATCTACCCACAGTGTGCGAGGGTAACAAATCAACAAAGAAACAAAAAATCAACAAGAAAAAACACAAAGAGTTCAAATGAGTCAAGAGGGACTGTAACACTGGAGTCAGAAGAAGAAAAAGAAAACGAAATCCGTGAGGTCACAGTGAGGCAGTGAGTGCTATTCCTACAACCCAGATACAATATTTTCTCCACCCGCTTTTTTACAAATTGCTAGCAAAAAAAAAAAGAAGGAAAAAAGATGCACAGAGCTTCTGGCCAAGTGAAAAGGCCTTGGCGTACTGACTAAATCTGCTGATGTGTGGAGGTTTCTAGTAGTAATCACCTGGCAGCCTTCTGTTAAGAGAAAAGCTATGGATAAAATGCTATTTGTTGCGTGAATAAAACTCACTGTTTCTCACTGCTAGCAGAAGCTACTCATGAGTACAATTGTAGATTTTGTATTGTTAAAGGAAAATTCAGTTGTATTTCTTTTTTTTTTTTGCTTTTACAACCTGGGTCTTATTATTACAGTTTAGGCTGCAGAAGTGAATGATAATATTGTACTCAATAAGTACACCGCAGAGAGACAGGTAAGCAGCAATGTTTTAAGACACAGCCAGGTTGTAGAATACTGAATTTTCCTTACAGACCTCACAGAGGCTTTCCCATCCCCACAGCCTGACAGACTACAGACACTTCTCCCTTAGCGTGACATTTCAGAGGGGGCACACATTTTTAAATTATTCATTTATTTAAGCCAAGTGTGTCATCGAGCAGATTTGAAGGACGGTTTAATTTAACAATTAAAGTTAAACTAAATAGCTTTTCAGTCTTTTGCAGTGAAAATAAAATCTCAGAGGTTTTCTGCAGTCTGTTTTTTTTCCTGATTTTCTTCTGTAACAGAGCAGATGAAAATCAGACTTTGTCCTTCTTTCAACTCAAACAGTCTGAGAAGCATCATCAGATGGTGCAGGGATGGAAATTCTTTTACTAGCCCTCTTAACATTTTTTCAAACTGTGGTGTTTAATAGTCCTCACAGGCAGGAATTGAAAAGGATAGTATCAAAACAACAGCCAAACAACATCTCCATGCTAGTGCCCCAAACTTCCATCCCTGAGTGATTAACAGGCAAAGAGATGAAGAGCCCCCTTTTCACTCAAGTAGCTGTTTTCATTAGGTGGTCCTTACTGTGTATTTCTGCTGATAAAGCAGAGTCAGAACCACATGGGGGGGGGGGGATCTGTAGCTGGAGCAGTAGGGATGGGTGTCAACTGGGGTCACAGCCTCACATTACGGGATGCCCTTTAGTATGAAGGAAGACCGTAAGAAAATAAAAACAAACAAACACACGCTCTGTCCAAGACATGATGCAACTCTTCATGCTACGATTCAAGAAAGGGTGACCATAAGGAAAACATTTTACACCTATGACAAACTTCATTTTTCATATCTATATACTTTTTTTTCAAATTTCAAATATATATATTTATGTATATATATGTATATATAATTGGTAGAAATGAGTAAACTATTGGTGGAATAAATTTAAAGATTTCTCTGCCTTCTATACTAAAAACCAAAAAAACAGGCGCAGATTAATTTATTACAGTTCCTCTTTGCAACATTGTCTTTTCTTCTGAAAGCTATATTTTAATACATATATATTATATTATATAATACCTATATATAGTATTCCCTTTGGAAAAACCAAAAAAATTGATTATGAAAAAAGCCACGAGTGTTGGTTAAACATTCTCCAAATATAATAGATAGCACAGTCTGGATACCAAGGCGGAGGCGTTTTGCTCCCATGGTTTACTTTTGAGTAGCTCCACCTCTGGGGCTCCTCCAAAGTCTTCAGGTTTTTAAAAACAACAGCAGGTATAGAGAGGACACACCTTTTAAAAAGCTGTGTTGACTCTATGGTCCATTAGTCCTGGTTCATCACTGATGATCTCTGTAGAAATATTTTTGAAAGGCAACTGAGCTTTCTGTTTGGAAAACCAAAACAAATTCTTCCACCTCCTCTTTTACTCAAACTGCAAAAAGGGCTTCCATAGGCCTCAGAGATGGAGGGGGAAGAGGTAGAGAGGAGAGGAGGGGGAAAAGTGAACGAGAACATGTGGGTGTTACTCCGGGGAATAACTGAAGCTTTCACAGATCAAATATTGTAATTAGAGCTCATACGACTCTCTTCAATAAGGAAGAGACTAGAGCACTTTTTGAGGTCCAAGCTTTAACCAGTAGTGAGCCGGACGCTGAGAGCCGAGCCGAGGCGAGGCAGGGTGAACGGACTGATTCCTCCTCTTCAGTGCTAAGTGCAGGGTATTAACACAACAGGAACACAATGTGTGGCTAAGGGCCACAGGTAAACATTGGTGATGCAGATCAAAAGCAGCTAGAGTAAAAGAGGAGTGGTTCCTATTGTTTTCTCTTCTGTCGACTCTATATCTGGCATGACTTCATGTTTTCTCTACATGTTGCTGCGGCTCAGGGCAGGGGTCAGCTCTCCAGCAGCATTTTTAGTGCTCGTTCAATGTTCATGCGGTGTCCAACACGCGTCACTCCAAGCTCTGCAAAGTCCTCCTTAGTGAGAGCCGGGAGGTGAGAGCCTTCGATCTCATGGTCCTGAAACCCGGCTCTGTGCTCCCCTAAGTTGATGCTCTCCAGCCAGTCTCCCACGTCGTACTTATTCCAGAGGTGGAGGGGCTTCTGGTGGAAGGGTCGGAGGGCTAAAAGCGGCGAGCCCAGCCCGGGGGAGTGTGAAGGCGAGGGGGACGGGGAGCGAGAGCGGGAACGGGCACTGGAGCTTCTCATTACAAAGCGGACTTCTTTAGGCTCCTGGGGGAGGCTGAGGCTGGAGGATTTGAGGATGGTCTGCGGGGGTGTAGTCGGCGAGGTCGGTAGGCCGAAGCCTGAGAAACGTCCAAGGGGGTCACCCCGGTCAGGCGAGCCTGAGCCTGGGCTTGGGGCGCGTCGGGTGACGGGGTAACGGCTACCGGGGCGGATGGTGAACGTGGTGCCGTAACTTCTCTGAGAGATGGTGTGTAGCTCACCTAGGCTGCTGAAAAGTCTGGTGGAGACAGGGCGCAAGAAAGAAAAGTGTTAAAAGAGGAGAAGAAGAGGAACAAAGCTGGAATGTCACCCCTATCGTCAGCAGATAGTTCTGCTTAAATTGAAGTTAAGACAGGCTGCAGGTTAGATCAAGCTAATCTCACATCACGGCAACTTCAAACTTCTCGGAAGAAAATCGACTTAAACCATTTTTTCAGCACACACAAGGATATGTTTGTCTGTTTGTTAGAATAAGACGGTGTCGTTTTCACTGAAACACATCCTACATTGGCTCTGTGTGACCGCTACTGAAAGTTTCTCTGTCTTTCTACTATCATTTACTCAATAAAATCTGGAATGAACCGGAAAACCAAAAATGTTTAGAATTAGATTTAAACAGCAACGAAAACAGATAAAGTGCTTTACATTGAAACAGCAGAAAACCCCCCATCATCTTACTTTAACCCCTGCCCCCCCAAACTACACAAACAACTACAGACGCACACACACACTAACCTATTATTTGCCCATAACTTTATTCACTGCACCAACTAAAACATTCAGGGAATCTGATTTTACAAACCAAACAAATTGAAAACATCTGAAGTATGAAGAGTACTAATCCAAAACTGGCAATCATTTGGATGGTGAAGCAACACTAACTCCAGTTTTTGTAATTGTTTTATATGATGTTTACATCTGACCTTCTTGATAAATAATAGAAAAAGAAATGTGTGAGAAGTAAAAAAAAAAAATAACTATGGGCCCTAATGGAGGAAAGGATGGGGAGGAAGGAGAAGAGGGGTGGATAATGGATCGGGTCTGACACTACGTTGGTGCAAGCTGGATGAGGACAGGAGAAGCCTAAATGTTGAAGGAGTATGTGGAATGGTGTCTGATATATTCATGCAAGTATGTAAGTGTCCTATATTCAGATGTGGCATATGTTTTCCCTTTTCTTTTTGGAAACTTAAGATGTGGGCGAAATGTGGTGCTAGAGAGTGTTATGGAACAACAGTAGCTATAGGCAGCACACAGGCTTGAAAAAATGATCAACTACAGGGAGCCGACGGGTATGAGATGAGCTCCATGCGCACTTACACAGTCGTCCTGCCCTCCTGGGCGCACAGTCAGTTCTAGACCAATCAGATCAGAGCAGCAGGGCGGAGCATGCAAGGTGAGCAGAGAGAGAGCAATGGGAGAGAATGTTAGCATCACTCCATGAGACGCAGCCTGTCGACCAGCCTTAAGAGTTAGCATCAGCCAACTCTGCTGTCTCTGCTGTATTTTGTGTGCACAGGGTATTTGTGTGTTTGTGACTACATGAGGGTGGCAGTGACCATGTGTACACGTGTATTTATGTGTGTGCATGTGATGGTTTTATTCACAAATCATTTACATGACAGACAGCACAGTAGGCTTCAGCACGTCAGGTCTGACCAGTGGGCTACATGAGAGAAATGAGCACACTATTCACATATCAAACACTGCACGAACCAAGAAGAACAAACAAACAAACAAACAAACAAATTATAAGGCTGACACAAGTCCCTTGACTATAGTGGTCCATTTACCTAAAATAAAATTTAGGTTAAAAAAATGTCGCCTAAAAATCTCTATTAAGTTGTTGAAAAACATTTATAAAGGCATTGTGTAAGCCAGTGCTTCCCAAAGTGTGGGCCGCGGCCCCCTGGTGGGCCGTGTTGGTACTGCAGGTGGGCCGCGAAAAGCCCTCCACCAATTTTAAAAATAAAATAAATATCACAATAATGATGATTTACCATGAGTCAACCCTTTAAGTGATTAGTAAGGCGTGTCATGACTATTCATGGACATAATGTTTAGGAAACTTTAATAATATCATGTTGTCATGTCAAATAATTGACCCTAACTGAAAGTGATAGCTGTAGTCAAAACTTTTATTTTATAACGGGCCCCGCAATAATTTTGTATATCAAAGTGGGCCGCGGCAGTTTTAAGTTTGGGAAAGGCTGGTGTAAGCAATAGATTACACACTCGCTGTGTTTGGGTTTTAATCAATAATTCAGATTGTCCAATTTTCTGTTCTGGTTTTAGAAACCTACAGTGTCCAATAAGCCAGACAGTCAGGGATCATGGCCATCCTCAACACAATCACTGAAAAACAAAACAAAGTTTAGCAAATAACATAAACAGAACAAGAACATAAAACTGAAGGGCACAAACAAAATCTGAGAAACCACAGGTGTCACAGACAACCCGAAGCTTAGATGCACAGCATGTGAGCAAGGGTGGGTACAAGACAGACAAAATACAGCAGCATGTGAGGAATTAAATGGGACACACAGTGGATGGGGCAAGTGATGGAGTTACTGATTAAGGTTGCTGGGGTGCCTATGCACTGCGTGAGGAAAAACAAATGTAGAGGTAGAGAGAGAGAGAGAGAGAGAGAGATAATGGTGTGCATGATCATCTTTGTCACAGCCAAGGACAATCAACTGTCAGGATGGATGCTGTGAGGATGACTATGATTGCATATTCTCAGAAGAGGATGAGCCCAATAAGAAGTGGGTGTCACATGATATGTCGTATTTGATATCATGGTCACTTTTTCCATCCACAGATCATGTTTTTTTTTTTTTAACGAGGTTCCAGATCAACGATGGATTGGGATGAAGCTGAATTTGGTTCAATGCCACATGTTGACTTTTTCTTTTCTTTCATGGTAACACGAGGGAGTGCAAAGTCTTAAAATAATGAGAATGAGTGAGCATTTCGCCCCCAAATATTTTTTTTTGGTAACACACAATGCTTACTAAAAATGGCACAATACTGGTTAAAGGAGCAGAAGATATGTATGTATGCGTGGCTGTCACGATAGAGGAAAAAAAACTGTGCTTACAGAATTGTTTCATTTTTTAATGCACTACATTTAGGGAGGAACTGGAGGAAAATCTTGAATCCAAGATGTCCAGAAGAAACCACAAAGGAGTGGCAGCAGACTTCTGTCAACACAAAACTACACACCGTCACTTCTGTGAGGACCATCATAGTTACAAAGAAGGCAAACGTTGTGTACGGTTTGTTTCATGCTAATTATCTTGGATGGTTTCATTCATGTTGTAAGGAGATAGTTAGCTTCTCTTACTGATTTGAAACTTCTAAAATCTTTTGAAACTGATCTTTTCTCTTCAAATCCTTTTAACTCCTCTTAATCAACAGTGAAGTACAGTGAACATCAAGGCGATCTCATTTCCCCTTCTTATTCACATGAACAGAAATGAGGTCAAGAGAAGAAAGAAGACGCTGCATCTGAAGAGTATCTACTAACTGCTGTTTTCTTTGAAAGCTAGATTTTTTTTACACATTAATGAATTAACTACTGATTCTCCTGATTTAAACGTAAAATTAAAAATCCCTTGAAAACATGTAAAACTACAATAAAAAAATCAGCATTTGTTCTTTAAAAATTAGATGTAAACTCCTGCCCTGCCAAGCCATAAAAAATGCATCAGCCTGAGGGTTGGTTATTGTTCAAATAGGGAAAACATCTATGTCTAAAAAGTCTATCATAATGTACAACTGATGCCACTAATTGATTTCACAGTTATTGGAAACTTTGACAAAAGTAGTGTCAATATTAACATGCCTGTTAATGCCAAGATCATGGGGTGGTTTTATTATAGTTCAGTAATGTTCAAATTCCTGTGAAAAATACATCCTTCAAAGTGTGACATTATCACTGATATTAAAGGCGGGGTGGGGTATGATAAGAAGAAATCCTGCAGTTTCTGGTCTTATCAGCTTTATATCAGTGATGGCAGAAACAAGCAGTGGATGTATTCCTTTTTATTTGAACAAGGAGGACTCGGGGGGGAAAGTTGAAGGGAAGGGCTGGAGGAATGGTAACTAGCAGGATTGTAAGTGCTAACCCGACAGTGACAGTGTGTGTTAGAGATGAGGAGAGGCTTTCAGGAAAAGCATGCCTCCAAGCCTGTTACCTTGTTTGCACCAACATGAATCAACTACATACTCACTTTGTACTTCTATATCTACAAGGAATATCACACACATCAGGCATTTCCTGACCCTTAACCTAAGTGGAACGATAACACCTACCGTAGATGCATTTAGCGACAAACCTCTTTAAACTGGACCTTAAAACTAAATTTGAACACTCAAACATCCTGCATTAAGTGAGGTTGGTGTAGGGACAACTACTTTTTATTGGCTCAAATAAAGATAGCTATACAAGCAGCCGCACAAGCACACACATTTAGGCACATATACAAACTAACACTAGCTTAAAGACTTTATATGTGATGTTTTGATCCAGCAGATGTCGCCCTTGAGCACCAGCATGAAACCAAAACAACTTGCGCTGCATTGTTGTGTTAGCATGCTAATGCTAGCGATCTTTATTATGCTGGTATCTTCACACTGCATGTAAATTTACCTGAAATGAGCGTGATCTAGAAACACAGTTAAGCAGTGAGTACAGTATGTTATTCTTCTTTTCTCTAGTCCCTCAATTAAACAACTTTTATACACGAGGGGAGGAGTCAGCCGGCCGTCCGGGCGATGTAAACAAACTGGAGATAGGACTCTGAAAACATCACAGACAGTGGGACTCGGGTGTTACACCCATTGTAGACAGTCATGACTCACAGAGTTATTTTCAGAGGAGATACTTGATTTATACATTTAAGTGTGAACAATCACATATTAAGCCTTTAATAACTACCTTGGGTCTACTGTCTGTACTTAATACCACTCAGCAGATATCAAATGAGCTGAGATATCTAATATATTAACAAAGATCAGTTAAGACATCGAAACCAGAGGCTGCAGTACTGATGCATTTTTCTACAATAAATACTTTCTTTGAATCCAATGTCTTAGCGCTAAAGCATTTATCTTCTTTAACCTTGTATCTAATGGAACGATTGTGCAGGTGTAGAAGTTAGGTGATGCAAACAAGGTAACACATTATTTAAAAAACAATGAAACAAAAATGTATATAAAGAGTTGTTCATTTAAATGGGATTAGTTGATAGGCTTGTTAGGAATAAAAAAAAAAGAATAAATTTACCCTAGGAGCTATAACCATAAGGTTTACTCTCTTCGGTGTCCTCACATCTGCAGAAATAATAAATGACTTTATTGTATTGATGGTGATCAAAAAAAGAAAAACCCACAAATAATAGGTAAAAAACAGCATTTTGTTTCAGATGCTTCAGATAACCCTGAGTGTTGCTGTGTGAGGAGCAAACTTACTTTTTGTTACACTCGTGTTTTCAGAGAAGCTACTGCGAGCACTGCTGGTTCACTCTGATCCCGTTATAGCTCGTCATCACAGAGGACTGGCTTCAATATGGATTCATTCACATATTTTAAAAAATGTGAGTAAAATCACATCACGTACACTCCTGTCTTTCACTGTGACTCTTTCTATTCGATACATTTTTATACTTCAGACAAACACTTTTAATAATTCAGACAGAATTTAGCTTTAGCTTCTTAATTCTATTCTATTTGATTAATATTTTACTATATTTCTACTGCTATATTCTATATTTTGGAGCAACTGCAACAATCGAATTTCCCTCTGGGATTAATAAAGTATTTCTGATTCTGATTCTGATTAATGAATAAAAGCTTGTGTTTGCCATTGCTCTTTCAGTGGACTTGTTGCTGCCAGACTTAAAAGGATTATCCACTGTAGAAAATGAAACTGATTACACAAAGAGTTAGATTAGATGCTGATTATCTAGAAATGTTTTTAACTCAGTGCCTGGAATGTGTGCACTCCTATTAAAAAAAAAAGTATGACTCTTCTCTCTGGGCACTGAAACTTATCTAGTATGCCAACTCTGATGCCCCTTGTCACCGTGTGTGTAAAATAAATGAATGAAATCATTGATCCAACCGTTTGTTTTTGCACCGGCTCTTCTCTTACCTGGCACCTGCCACAGGAGACTTCCTCCCAGGGTCTAGTGATGCTCCCAGGGGTTCCTCTCCCAATGACCTAGTGTCTTTATTTAGCTGCTGTAGTCGAGAGCTGAGCTCCCCCATAACTGATGGTTTTGTTCCTTCGTCTGCACCCAACCCCAGTCCCAGTCCGCCGAGATTGCCCAAACTCCCGATACCTAGCCCTACCCCGGGCCCACGAGGCTCCACTGGGTCCCCCCACAGCTTGGACCTTCGCTGAAAGAGGTAGCGCGGCTTGGTGGGGGCTAGTCCAGTCACTGAGGCTGAACCACCTGAGGGCAGTCCGGCTCCTCCGGCTGCAGCAGCCAGAGCAGCAGCTTGTTGCTGTGAGAGGAGCTCGCTGTCAGAGCTCTGCTTCAGCAGCGGGTCCCTGAAGGTGACGGGGCCTTTGCCACCTCCTATTTGGGACTTGAGTCGAGGCTTAGGAGGCACTGGCGGCTTGTCGAGCACGAAGGTCTGCCCTTCGGCATAAGAGGTGTGCGTGGTGTGTGTGTCAGCAGGCTCACCGCTCTCTGAGGACAGTGTGGACATGCTGGAAACCGTGGAGACTGTGCTGGTGGTCTCGAGGTGGTGGTCTCGCTCTTTCTCGCTGGAGCTGCGCGTGTCGGCCTCCTCCACACCCGAGTCAGCCGCAGAGCCAGACTCGCCCACATGCGGGGGCTCCAGAGGGTCAGAGGGCTTCCCTGAGACAGCTGCTGCACCGGGTGGAGGCGGAGGCTGGGGAGTCTTAGGCTGCGTCGGGGTTACGGCAGGAGTTGTTGTCGGGGTTGAAGGAGTTTGGGGCGTTGGTGTCGAAGGGGCGGCGGGAGAGGGGACGGGCTTAGGCGGGGACACTGGCGTTCCCTGCGCCGAGAGACCGTTAGAAAACTCATCCGGAGGCGGAACAACTCCAATCTTGCGCAACTCCTCTCTCGTTTCCTCGTCGCTGGAGGACAAAATCGCAGGGGGCAGGGTCACCGTGTACGGGTCAACGTCCTCCTCTGAGCTTCCCTGAGCCAGACTCTTCTCTTGGGCTGGACTGGCAGGACGCTGAGTTTGAGGCTGGGCCTGGAGCTGAGCCTGGGAGGCTATAGGACTCGGGGATTGAACCCGAGGACTTGGAGATTTGCTCGGCTCTGTGGATGTTGGAGGGGTTGCCTTTTGCACTTCTGAACCCATCCCAACAGCCTGGCCATTACTCGTAGCGTGGACCATAATTAATCCTGCTGTCTTTTGCTGGGACGTATCCATTATACTGATCAACATACTTTTTTTATCCTCTAGCCTCTTCTCCTCCTTCCTCTCCTCTACTCGGGCCTCCATCTCCTGTCGGAATGATACAGAGGATGGTGATGAGGCCCACTGTGGTTTGGTGGGCTGGGGGACGAGAATCGATGCTGTGGAGGATCCATACCCCGCTGCCTTGGAGCTTTTAGGTGAAAAAGGGGGAGATGAGGATGCACCTTCCCCGTGTGGAGACTCTTTGGTCTGAGGGTCAATAAACATAACACTATGTTTAGTCCTGGGCTCCGGGCTGCCAGTAGGGGACTGGCTCTGGGAGGTCAGTGCCCTCTCCCTTGCGGCCAGCGCAAGAGCCAGTGGAGAGTTGGGGTCCAGGGGTTTTCCCGTAAGCGGGTGGATAAAGGTGGTCCCACTGGGCGAGGGGCTCAGGGCCAAGGCAGGGGGCGGCAGCTGTCCGAGCTCTCGAGTGAGCATCCGTTCATCGATGGAGTGAGACTGAGTCAGAGAGGGGGAATCGGAGCTGGCGGCAGAGGCGCCCTCCATGGTCCCGACAGAAAGGAAGACAGTGGATTTCCTCCGCTCTTCTAGGCGACGCTCGCGATCTTTCACCGCTCCGGCGATTGCGGCGGCGAAGGGGCCCTTACCCTGAAGCATCATCTCTCCCTGGACGCGCATGCGCTCTCGCTCGGCCATCAGCTGGTGCTGGTAGTAGTCTGCACGGCTGGTGTGTGTGTGCCCGTGGGCATGTGGGTGTCGTCCTGAGGGTGAGCTCTCTCTGGAGTGGACAGCGGCTAAGGCCAAGCTTGCTTTTTCTTGTGCGTCTTCCACCTGCAGTAAGACAAGAACAGAAAATCAACCACATCACATCAGAGTGTCTCTGGCCAGTGTTAATCTTCACACCATTTTCTAATTTAGTCGTAGTCTCCTGACGAAAATGTCCTTTATATTGAGTCATTTGTTATTGATTTAATTTAGTCAATTAGTCACAGAAATTGCACATCATTTTAGTTGAAGATATTTTAGTCAACAAAATCAGACGCGAGCTTTTATTTTTATTATGAGAAGCTCCAGGGGGCGGGGCTTCACGGACCTGCAGGCGAGAGGCTGCACATTGTTGCACTCACCACACACACACACACACACACACACACACACACACACACACACACACACACACACACACACACACACACACACACACACACACACACACACACACACACTGTCTGCTATGGTTTACAATGATTTTAGAACAGCTGAGGGGGGGACGTGATAATCCTCACTTTTCATTTTGTCACAAGTTCTTTTATTTATCAAATCGTCAAATAGCGGAGTTTCGTCTCGTCATCGTCAGAGTTGACTAATTTAAAAACAAAACAAATATTTTCATCGAGATTAACACCGTCTTTGGCACTAAACTGAACAATTAATAAAAATAATAATACAAAAAAAACATACCTGTAGTTGTTTCACCAGGGGACTTTTCTTCCTCTGGGGCTTGGTGGGAGTGTAAAGTCCGATGCTAAATTGACCCACATTAGCATAAGGGTTGTCAATAACCCTACCCTTCCTTTTTATTCGCTCAGGTGGAGTAGCAGCAGAAGGGCGGGGGATTTCTGTGGGTTCTACAGGTAGATGGGAAGAGTCCTGGAGGATGATCATAGACCGGGCTTTCTTCTGTCTCTCAATGTGAGTGGCCTGCCGCTGAGCTGCCTCGTAAGGCAGGTCCAAGGAGGAGGGCTTGAAGCTGGAGCGTCCTCCAGGCTCGTGGCCCTGACTCTGGGTCCTGGAGGGGGGAGGCGGGGGGCAGAAGGCCGGCGGAGGACCAGTGTCTAGGTGGTAGTACGGAGGAGGAGGAGGTGCCATTTGTGGAGGCGGAGGGATCGGATGGGGCTGCTGCGAGTGTTCTCTGAGGCTGTCCGTCATGGAGGAACTGCGGGGAAACCTGTGCTCTGCTGCGAGGGCGGACAGCCGATCCTCCTCAGTGGCACCTGGTGAGGGAGAGGAAAGCACAGATCACCTGGTGACAAGAGATGAGCTCAGGCAGAAGAACTGTTTTAAATCAGCCTAGCAGGTCCGCAGCTGCTGCTACATAAAAAAACACACTAAGTGTTGACTCAAACCCAGATATACCGTAATCTAGTAAAACATGTATCTAACTTTTGACAAAATGTACAATTAATTCAACATTCACTTAAGTGTAGGCTGTTCAATAATACAGGGGAGTATAAATAAAATATGTCTACTTTTGAAAGTGGGCACTGCACTTGAACATCTCTCTTTTTTGTGAATATCTAATCAGTACATTTGCACATTCTGAGCATGTAATAAAATGTTAATATGAGCTTCTAACTTTACTATCTCGACAGGGCTGCAGCAGCATGATCTTCAGTGCAATCTACTGTACATATAATGAACGAAAGAATGAAGCTTCCTTTGCTTATATTCTCTAAAATATGTTTCCTACAAGCATACTGTATACAGAAGATACACTATCATTCACCTGATTTGAATATGTACAGGATGGGTGATTGTTTTACCAAAAGACTTGGTCCTGGACATCCCCTTTGGTACTGGTATGTGACCCCTCTCAATGCCTGGGTGAAGAGCTCCGTGTAAAGTCATCCCTTGTCTCTCAAACAATGACTACAGCAAAAACACAATCAAGAATTGAACATGTCATGTCTTCAAATTGGACACGATTCCTAAACATATGTTATAATACTTATATACCATGACCAAGAAGCAGTGCATTGGTATATATTATAGATTGTCCTTTGCATGTGCACTCACACTGATCTCTGCTGGTGTTATTCTCCTGCTGGTTGGTCTTTGTTTGACAGTGGCTGCTCTGTAATCTGACTCCACGGGCTGAGATCGTAACATGGACTCTTGGGATGCCAACATCTCGTCTAGCCTCTCTGTTCAGAAAGAAAAAGAGGCAACACTAAATACTGAGGCTTATTACCAAGGGGGGATGTGTCATCATTTGTGACATTGCGAAAACACGATAGAGAATATAAAAAAAACAGATTGAAAGGCATATCTAATCTAAGCTATACACTACAACGTGAAGCTCTATGGTAATGTGTAAAAATCACTTCACTATGTCAATATAAGTTCACTGTGTTTCCTTGATGAACCACTAGGTAGTGAGCACTAAGAGTTGAAAGAGACAGAGAGAAAACAGAGAAAAAAGAGGGAGAGAGAAAGACATGTACATTTTGCTCTAAATCAACTGCTTAAATTGACAGAGCAGTGATAAAATCATCTTTATGATGTTCAAAGAGGTGTCAAGTTCTTGCCTCAGACTCACCTCCTCTTCTCCTCCGAGCAGAAGCTTGGTGGGAAAAAGATTGAGTCAGCAGTGGAGGGGGAAAATGACAAGAACAAGCCAACAGAAGAAGTGACTACTCTAAAAGTTAAGAGATAAAACCAAGATTGAATGATAAAAAGAGGAGTCAGAAATGTGATAGAAAAGGAGGGAGAAAAATGTTAAAGGTTTGCCAGTTCTCTGGCACTCACCCAGTTCTTCTAGCTCAGCGGTCATGGACTTGGAGCGCAGCGTCAGGGTGGTGCTGGGAGCCCTCTTTGGTGGCGGGGGAGCTGTGGAGAAAAGGCATGGAGTTGAGGATGAGGATGATGAAGATCCTTTGGCTTTGCGGCTCAGTGCCCTCCTGGCATCCCCCAGACGGTCAGCCCATCCCATCTTGGCTTCTCTGATCTGGTCAAGATCATGCGAACTGGACGCCTCGCATTTACTCAGGGCCCTGTTCAGGCTGCGATTGGAGCCCAACTTCTTCATGCTTTGATCTCTGTAGGATCAACTGCTTGATGATTTCTTTTCCCAGTCTCTTAGTTTTTTAGTCTTTGTGTTGCCAGAACTCCTCTCTGTTGAGGAGCCCAAAGGCAGTAAATGCACAGCGCAGTCCTTTTTTTAACATCCCTAGGTTTAGGTTTCTGAATCCTCCTAACACATACCATGCAGAATATATACACCAACACAGGCAGAATGAGTAAAAAGAAGATGGCAAGGAGAGGGAGAAAGTCATCCATCTTACTTTTAATATGCAGTCTGTGTTGAATTTAGCATGAAAGCCTTAGACGGACAGACCAGCTCACACACACACACACACACACATTATTCTCATGCTGAGGACCACATGCAGATACACGGGGGGAAAACTCCCTCACGGGGCGACATAATGACATGTGGGGCTGGCAGATGAAAGGATGACAAGTGAACTCAAAAACTAAGAAGGCGCTGCGGACTTTATTCCCAAAAGCCGAGGGGAGCCTTGCAACACTGGTATCCACACATGGCTGTTATCTCTCACAAATAAAAAAAGGTAAAACATGTTTTAGCTGTACAAGTTTCAACACAAGGCATTCAATCAAAATAACAATTAACCTTCAAATAACCAAATGAAAACTATGACATGCAAACAGAGATCATAAAGCCCCACATAAACTACATCGCCTCAATCTATCTTAGACTGACAGTCAATGCAGCACACTAGAGCGATAGTCCCAAACATGTCCTTTTGCCTTTACTAGAGGCTAACCATCCTACTGTCAACAGTGCCCGCAGATCGGTGTTCAAACGCGACTCTGGGTACAGTCCATATCAGACATCTTCATTTCCTCAACAGTCTGCACATTCTCTTACAGTAGCAGAGGAGATGGAGGAGGACGAGAGAGAAACAGAGTCAGAGCGAGAGAGAGAGAGAGAGAGAGAGAGCGAGAGAGAGATGCTTTTGCTGTAATGCAATGCTTTATTCAAACATGCAGTGTAGTCACCATGGCAACCGAGGTAGTAGTGAGGCACTGCATGGTGCAGTGGATGTGTGTTTTTCGATGTGCGCTGCTTGCTTACATGTCTCTGAGTTTCAGTGTTTTTCAGGGTATATATCCCACTAGAAAGGTAGTGGGATTGTGGGGATGGAATTTTCAATACAGCTTAGGATGTAAAAAAATAATAATGAAGGAACATTTAAAAAAAAAACAAAAAAAAAAACCTCTCTCTAGTCTGCAAAAAACGAAACGTACTCCTTCTTATCTCTCGCTTTGACTCTGTTTCGCCTGCATGCTCTTCCATCACCTCTGCTACTGTAAGAGAATTTGCAGACTGGTGAGGAAATGAAGACGGTTGATATGGATTGTAACCAGAGTTACATATGAACACTGATCTGCAGCCACTGTTCACAATAGGACGGTGATGCTCTAGTTAGTCTTAGCCTGTTAGTGTTTAAAATGTTTTAACAGGAAGGACATACCAGTGGGATCGCCCTCAAATGAACCTCCTATTTAAAAAAAAAGCAGCACAAATACTACTGAATGATCATACATTATTATAGGAATTTAATATGAATATTACAGGAAGCAGTGTGTCTCTATGATCTTTTCTACAACTACATCTAACAACCTCACTCCACCACACCCGACACCCACTAGAGACTATGATCCAATTTGAAACAGACAGAAGGGAGGACTGAGAGAAAAATGGCTAGTTACAAATCCATGTTGGATTTGGCCATGTGGTAAGGATAAGAAAGCTGGACAGAGAATGGCAAAATGTTCAGAGACTTCAAATAAAAAGGTGAGAAAACAAGGGGAGACGGGGAGATTAAGAGAGCGTCAGGCCCTGAGTAGCTTGATTCAGTCAGCACGGAGCTGTCTCGATGAATCTGGGTCAAAAGCATTTATCACTGTCTCTGTTCCCTTAATAATCACCTGGGAGGTGCATACACTACTCCACCAATCACACAAACACAACTGAAGTTTTCACAGTCCTGAGGTCATAGTTCCAGGACTGTGTGGGAGCTGAGTAATGGCGAGCGCGGTTGACATGGAAACTACATGAATTTACAGCAGGGAAAACGTGGTCAAAATCACCTAGACAACAGAAACACATATTTTCACGAACCCTCTTCCATGTCTGCATTACAGTCCACTGGATACAAAATAATTATCAAAGAACTCAAATCCTATTATAAATAAAATGTGCCATGAAAAACATCAAGTATTCTTTATCAAGTCATTGCAATCCATCTATTCAAACATTAACGTTATTTTTAAGTCATTCATTATCTAAAATAAGTTAGAAAGCTAATTCAGTCCTTAGAAAAACAAAAACAAATGAGAAGCAGCTATGAAGTGATTTCAAATTCAACCAGCTGACTGTTTTCTTTAGAAAAAGGGACAAAACTGAGAGACCTTTACCTTTCTTGCGAACGACTTCCTCTGTCTCAGGTTTTCTCGAGACGGACACCACTTTCATCAGCAGCCTGTTGCCCCCTTGTCTGATCAAGGAAACGACCTGCTTATGGCCCACCTTCACTACATTCACTCCGTTAACCTAAGAGACAGCAGACAAGAACAGAAGAAGACGTGGTGGTGAATGTAACTTTGGTTGCTCACCTCACTTACAGAGAGAGACACTTGACATGATCCAAGTTCTTACTCAGATTGTTTTTTTGCATTGTCTATTTTTTGCCATTAAAGTCTTTATATGTGATGTTTTGATCCAGCAGGTGTCGCCCTTGAGCACCAGCATGAAACCAAAACAACTGGCGCTGCATTGTTGTGTTAGCATGCTAATGCTAGCGATCTTTATTATGCTGGTATCTTCACACTGCATGTAAATTTACCTGAAATGAGCGTGATCTAGAAACACAGTTAAGCAGTGAGTACAGTATGTTATTCTTCTTTTCTCTAGTCCCTCAATTAAACAACTTTTATACACGAGGGGAGGAGTCAGCCGGCCGTCCTGGCGATGTAAACAAAGTGAAGATAGGACTCTGAAAACTCTGAAAACATCACAGACAGTGGGACTCGGGTGTTACACTCATGTGTATGCGTCACTTCCACTAATATACATCGTGACTGAAGAGAATTCTGCAGTTGTAAATTTATATTGTTCAAGCGTAACACTAGGGTCTGTAATAATATTGATACAGATACAAAAACAAGCAGCTGAAGAGCTGTTCTCAAATTACCTCAATCAGGAAGTCTCCTGTCCTCAGGCCAGCCCTCCAGGCCACTCCCTCCACGTCCACAGACTCCAGGTATTGCAACGCAGGGAATGCGGGTGTGGGGGTGAACTCTTCAATGGGTGTCTCGGCTTAGAAGAAAAAACACAAAGACAACCCCTCAAAAACAAAATGAAATGTATTGCTCTCTCAGCGATCACAATTATATCACTTCAACATGACTAGATATAGAAAATGACATTTCACAGAGAACATTAACATTTTTTGGGCTGATGGTTTAAATTGGTTCTATTTTATTTCCCGAAAATTGAAACAAAAAACTGTTAAAGATTAACATAAATAACAACACCAGCGCTGCACAATCAATTGCATTCTGTATAAAAACGTTTATAGTCAAAATGTATTGGAATGAAAAACAAACATTTTATTTAAACAAGCAATGCATCAGGTGAACACTGTAACTGTTTGATGGAGGCATCATGGGTATGACACCATATGACGCTGTCAGATGGAGCTAAAGCAAGCTGCCGTCAGATTTATAATTGGTGCCAATCAAAAAATTATTTACAACAAACAACAGCTTTATGGAGTTATTTTAGAATCAAGAGAGACATTTTGCATCACAGATATAGTTACAACCTGTAGAACAGCAGATAGACAGATACTATGAGTATCAGCTAATATACACTCTTTAATGTTTATGTATTTATTGCAACACTTATTGTTCATAGTTTTATCTCACATCACATTTTTTTACTTTTATTTTCTCATACAGCAGAGGCCTAATTGTCAAATTAATCTCTATATCAATCTATTTCAATCAATCGTATGCGGTCACATTTTTTACACTTTCTCAGCTGGATGCAAGCTTTCACAAAAAGTCACAAACACAAACTGTGCACATGCACTATTAAGTGAGGGGGGCGACCCCAAACTCCATTAAATCTTGGCGCAAATCCAACTAAATCACTGACACATGAGAGATGGCTCTCAGTGGACCACTCAGTGTGCTGCATGTGTTTGTGTGTGTGTGTGTGTGTGTGTGTGTGTGTGTGTGTGTGTGTGTGTGTGTGTGTGTGTGTGTGTGTGTGTGTGTAAAGGGTACCGGGGAGTAAAAGACAGAGTGAGTAAAAGGGAGCAGGGTGAGCCAAGATCCATGGTAGTGAGTGATGAGGCAGTAAAGCACATTCAGACTCCCGGCAAGGTGCCTGAGAAGGGGGTTGCCATGGTAACTGGCCCCGATCATGGAGCTGGCACGTGCAGGACTTAAAATGAATTTGCAGTGATGGAGATGAGTAGGGAGTAGTGATTTCTGTTGGAATTCTGGATGTATAAAAAGTGATTAGGCGTACATTTTTGTTTGAAGGATTAATGAAGGTGGAGGAGATGAGGGGAGGTGGAGGAGATGAGGGGAGGTGGAGGAGATGAGGGGAGGTGGAGGAGATGCAGAGAAGAAGAAAAAACAAAAAATTAAACAAGCAGCCGGAGAAAAGATGATAGAAATAAGGGAGGAGGAGTGAAAGTGGGAGTGAAAAGGAGTGTGTCTCGACTGAAGCTGAACGCCATGTGTGGAGAACAGATGGGACAGCTAGCCGACAGCTCAGCCAAGGATGACGCCATAGGGGCTAAGCGCGTTCACACACACACACACACACACACACACACACACACACACACACACAGACAGACACACACACACACACACACACACACACACACACACACACACACACACACACACACACACACACACACACACACACACAGAAGAATGCAGAAGCCTGAGTGTATCTGAGTATACAAGCTGAGTGTTGACCAAAGCTGCTCGTGCTGTTGACTCACACAGTAGCAATACAGACTGATCCACACTCTGACTCAGATCAACAAACTGCTTCTCACATCAAAACTCTCACACACTGAAAACACGTAGGTAGTCACTGTGAATGATTTATCAAAGGTGTGTGTGTGTGCGTGTGTGTGTGTGTGTGTGTGTGTGTGTGTGTGTGTTTGGTTCTCACCTTTGGCTCCCCGCAGGACAAAGCCAAACCCCTCGTTTTCTTTCTTCTGTAAAACAGCATTCTTCTCCTCTATGATATAGTCACTGTCAAAGAGAGAGCAAAGGGAGAGATGGTATGAACCCAACAACATCATCAGAAACAGAGAGAGAGAGAGAGAGGGGGGGCGAGCAGGAGGGCAGGAGAGGGAAGAGGGTCGGGGTTGGGGGTGAAGAGATGGGGGGGAACACACACAGACAAACTTGTACTTGACTTTCTCTGTTAACAAATCAAGTTCAATCAAAGCCAAGCAAGAAACCACAGAGCTCACAATTTGCAGGGGCTGTACTGACTTGTGTTTTTAGTTAGACACACACAGATAGAGAGATGGAGAAGGAGAGTGAAGGAGAGCAAGGAGAGATAGAGTCCTGGTGATTGAGGTGGAGATAAAAAACCTTTAAGTGAGGTAATTGTATTGCCTAATCCTCTGACTTAACATGAGAAGGGTGTGAATGTTGAAAAAATAAAAGACAGGGAAAGCGCAGACTGAATAATAATCCTAATTGATAAAAAAAAGATGGAATAGAAAGAGAACTTATTTAAGTGTTGTAGGGTGGTGGCTGTTAGTGGCGTTAACCCATGCAACTCTGCACACAATCAAATTAGTTTACAAGCCATATTTCCATGTCCAAAAATTCTCAGCAAAAACCAAAGCAGAGTTAGTTAAGCAGCAAAGTAAATAGCACTATATTAGCTAGGTTTGCAAACAAAATTCAAAAAGAGTTATTCCTCCAATCAGACATTATGACAGTGTTATGACAGTGTAGATAAAGGCAGGGACTTAACTAAATGCCTCAAGCTGAAAGTCAAACATAAATGAAATGTATAAAAATACTATGAGGGTGGCCTGAATACGCTGCTTCTTAAAGTCTTTCTATGTGATTTTTCATACTTAAATATATAAATCAAGTATCTCCTCTGAAAATAACTCTGTGAGTCATGACTGTCTACAATGGGTGTAACACCCGAGTCCCACTGTCTGTGATGTTTTCAGAGTTTTCAGAGTCCTATCTTCACTTTGTTTACATCGCCAGGACGGCCGGCTGACTCCTCCCCTCGTGTATAAAAGTTGTTTAATTGAGGGACTAGAGAAAAGAAGAATAACATACTGTACTCACTGCTTAACTGTGTTTCTAGATCACGCTCATTTCAGGTAAATTTACATGCAGTGTGAAGATACCAGCATAATAAAGATCACTAGCATTAGCATGCTAACACAACAATGCAGCGTGAGTTGTTTTGGTTTCATGCTGGTGCTCAAGGGCGACATCTGCTGGATCAAAAAATCGAATATAAAGTCTTTAACAAAAGACTATCAAAGAACATGTTCTCTGCTGCCTTTCACAGTGACTGTGGGGACAGTGTCCAGATTGCAGTCTCACGTCGACAAAAGCATTGGGATGTAAAGATGTTTTCATTTTGTGATTTTCATCATTATGGGAACTTAACTCAAGAGCTGAAGCTGATGTAGAGGGAAAGTGTTCAGGCTGTGGGTGGCTGCACTCTCTGTTAGCTTTTGTTACACTCCACAATCTCAGACTTACCAAGGGAACACAGAACTCCTGCTGCTGGAGCCAGGAGACCCAAAACAAAGCTTTCTGCAGGAGGGGGTCAAAGGTTTGCTTGCATAAAAAAGCTTTCTCGCCATTTTATTCAATTGTTATGCACAAAAACAAAACAGTGTTGTTCAAGAGTCACTAAGATGACTTGTTTGAGAACGGAACCTTTTATCCATTATGCTTTCATCTCTGCTATATGACAAAACAGATTTGATGTTAATGTAATATTCTGACTATCCTCCTTCAGAATCTCTGTCTGCCTCCAGACCCAATATAAGAAAAATCACATTTCATACGAGCCTCACAATAAAAAATGATTTCCAGGAAGCCCTCCTTTAACTATAGTTATTCTAATCACCAGAGCAGGACAAAAACCTTTGGTGATGCTGCTTTCAGTCAACCTTCCTGAGGGTCTGAGAGGAGCCCAGAATATCGAGTTTTTTAAACGCAGTCTGAAAACTCATTTATTCAGTCTGGCTTTTATATAGTGCTTTATATCAATTCACATCTTAACATTATTGTATTGTCTTTTTTATCCTACTACAATTTCAAATATTCTTCTCCTATGTATTCATTTTAATATCTTATTGCTTTTATGTGTCATATTTTCTTTTTTTCATTTTTATACATTTTTTTTTTTTTTTATTCTTGGTGTGCATTAGTCTCTCAATGATTTTATAAACTACTTTTTAGTCAATAACTTTTCTGCACTCTTGTTAAGCACTTTGAACTGCAATTTAATTTGTCTGAAAGGTGCTATATAAATAAAGTTTGATTGATTGATTGATTGATAATAATCCAACAGAATGTAGTTCAGATATCTAAGAAACGATTTAATATAACATTCAAATGTTTCATCAGCCCTTAAAAATATTACCAGTATCCTCAGAGCATTCATTTTTTGATAGCATACCCGTAAAAAAGGAAACATTTATTCCATTGAAGTCAAGGTCTGAACTAAATAAGATTAGTTTAAAGGTAATACATCTCATCCCTAAACAAAAACCTATACATACCACCTAATGACTCATGAGATTATCATGAGTTAGTGTGACTGCAACAAAATGCTTCGACAAACCTGCAGGTCTTGTAACAGAGGCGACATTTATTATAACCTCATCCTAAATGCAATAACCTGACATTTTAAAAAAGGTTGGTATAGAGGATGGAAACAAGACACACTCAGTCTCGACCTGTGTCTCCAACTGTCTGTCTGCCATTAAAGTGTTCATTTGCACCTTAGAAAATAACCCAAGCTTGCTACTCTTGCTCTTGGTTAACAAATCTGACTTAGAAGAGCTGAAGTAATGACACTCTTTACACATCATCAAATGTCAGCTTGAGACAGGGATGGAACAAAAAAAAATAAAAAAAAATGAACAATGAGTGAAAAGTAAATCATCAAGCAGCAGCCTGAAGAAAGAAGATAAGTCCAGCATCATGCACATGCCTATAGCCATGCATGTAGAGACTTTATATTTGTGCATGTTTCAGACTAACAAAAAAATGGTTGAAAAAATTACGTAATACAAATTCTCACATTTTCTTTTTTAAAACTGAGTGCACTGACAGCCTGCTGCCTTTAGATGGCAGCAGCTGCATAAAACTCTACACTCCACATGGACTCATTTACCCCTGGTCTGGCATCAGTGTTATGACTGCTTTAGTATGTACTCTCTACACTACAAAATCCGACGTCTAGATGGCACAAGCATGGCTACAGAAAGAGAGAAAAGTGCTGTACCTGTATGAGGTGAAGTTGTCGTAGGATCCCACAGTGTAGTGTCTGAACAATCTCTTGGTGCGGTCCTCTCGAGTCTCTGTGAAACAGATCAAATGTGTTTTTTTTTATCAAAGCACAACATCGGGAAAATCCAGGACTACCAAATTCAGTTTTAATAATCTCCTGTTAAAATGTGTGATGTGATCAAAGACTGAAAATATCTCAGAAGGAAAAAAGAGAAGTTCAACAATGCGTTTCATTTGAAGCTTTCAGATTTAAAGTCAGTGACTCGAGTTGAGATTTGTGAAGTGTCATTTTATGTTTAGAGAGTAAACCTGATTATATCAATTTCAAAAGGAAGAGTAAACTATATTGACTATAAATAAAACATTACTATTATGACAAGTTTTTAAACCTGTAATGATGAAAATACCATCACATGTTGACTTTGTCAGATTCCCTTTAAAATGTAATTTTGCTTTCACACACATAATCCAAGGCTTCAATTCAAAGTGCAGAAGAGTTTGTTAAAAGCAAGGTCAACCACATTTGCATGCTAGTGCACGCTGTTCTTGCAGCATTTTGTCAAAGAATTTAGTAAATTGAGGAAATTATCTGTATCTAGAAACTTTGCAGAAATGCACAAGAAGAAGAGTGTGGAAGGACACAGTTTAGTCGTTAGCATTAGATTTAGTTTGACTAGTTCAACTTTACACAACATTCCCAAAAGTAATTGTGTTTTCCACCCTAGTTCTTAGTATGTCTTTTAAAAAATCCATAAAGTAGTTATAATCAATAAAATGCTTCAACTATAATAATTTAAAAGAGTATTCTTCACTGAACCTTTATTTATATCTCGAGAAGACATTGAGGGTACACCATTTTGGATAACATAAAGAGTGCATTTAAACAGAATACCAACATTATTAAAATTACATATAAAAAAGTAAAAGTAACACAAAAATAAACTTGCAGATACATCGGGCCCAATGTAGCAGTAAGCTCCAATCTGCAACTGTTAAAAGAAAGCTTTTCGACTGTTGCCAAGTGCTTGCTTCAGGTGGATTCATGTTAGGTCTCTTAAAATTAGAAAATAAAGTCTCAAGATAACTTGTGTTATGTGACTGTTTTTTAAAGGTTGTTGATAATTTGATATAAGGAGCACATGACAGCTGTTCCTGTACAAACAGCCAGTCTTTGTCTTCACTTGTGTAATTGTCCAACTATTTTTAACCCTCAGGCATCAGTTTAATTTACTACCCTCTGAGGTCACTAAGGACAAAAATGTCCATGCCAAAAAACTGCTATAAAATAGAACAGATTCATATTTTTTTCTACTTTAACCCTTTTTTTTTTGCATAAATCTCTTAAACAACTTCAGCCCTGCTCAAAAATATAAAATATTGAATAATTATCGGGAATTTCACCCTTTAAATGCCAGAATCATGTAATCAAACTGACATTTAAATGGTTAAATTCCTGATAATTACTCAATATTTGATATCATTTCTAGAGTTGTTTAAGAGATCTATGCAAAAAAAAGTAGACAAAAATATGAATGTTCTATTTTTATAGCAGTTTTTGTAAATTGGACATTTTCGCCCTCCAATGTCCAAACAGGGAACTACATTTTAAATCTGATGCTACACAAAAACTAACAATACATCAAAGTAAATATTTTGGATAATCTTTGACATATCCAAGACTGATTAAAAAAAATCCCCCGGCCACCAAATATTTGTTTTATGGAAAATAACTCATTTTTGTGTTTTTTTTTCATAAATAACAACAGTAATCAAACTAGCATTTAAAGGGTTAAATTCCTAAAAATGATTGAATGTTTGGTAGTTTTGAGCAGGGCTGAAGTTGTTTAAGAGATTTATGCAGAAAAAAGTAGAAAAAAATATCAATCTGTTCTATTTTTATAGCAGTTTTTTGGAAGTGGACATTTTTGTCCTTAGTGACTTCAGAGGGTAGTAAACATGTTTCCCAGTATCCTATTGATCTATTAAATAAATTAAAATGTGCATTCCAAAATCTGTTAAGAGAACAAAAAATGGTGCCATATGCATTAACACAGAGAAAATGATGGCCAGATGAAGAGTTAAAATCTGACCAAATGGACAGAAATGTCCATAGTGATGCATGAGGGACAGAGAAATATTTACATAATTTTTGGTATTTAGTCTTGTATAGAGGACAACTGGTGTAAAGAAGCTGATGTGTGTGTGGTTCCTAGCAGCATGTGGGTGGATTTATCCTTCGGTAGTGCTGATAGAGATCAATGCCCTCTCCCCATCCCAATAATATACTGCACCACCACTAAACAGCAATGTGCTGACTACACACCTCAAACGCCTTTCAGGACACACAGAAACCGTTAATTGGGCAGAGCTGTGAGAGTGCTGATCTGAGACACATGAGCATGGCTTCCTGTCACTCTTTTTTTTACAGTTTTCAATATTATAAGTGTGTCAATCGAACTGTTTGAGAAATCCTGTAAGTGTATATGTGAGCAAGAAAAAGACAAGTAAAGAGGGAATAAGTGGGGAGAGATCAAATTCAGCGAGGAGACTTAAAGTGGCTGAAATCCTCAGATCCACTTCAGCCTGTCCATCTGACTGTCGTGTGACTGACAGCCTGTCAGCTGAAAAACAACTTGAAGCTCTGATAACAGATTCCACTGACAGTTGTGACACACCAAATAAGGAAAGTCAAATAAAAAAAAAAAAAGGATCAAGCAGTCCAATCAGTTCTCTTAATTGTATGCTCTCGTTCTCTCATCCACGTTTTTCTCTTTGAATTTCTTTATTGATTTTACGCTTGGTCAGCAATGCAGTTTAGCATAATAAAGTACAGTTTTTTTTACATGAAATAAAAAGAAAAAACACATTATATTCAACCCCTCACCCTACCACAAACATCTCTTTCTCTTTTAAAATCTCTCTTCCAACAAAACGAAAGATTATTTCCAAGACAATGGTACCTCTTAAACAATGAAAATGAAAATCAAAAATACATACAGTACATATGTTTTGCCTATACATACCCTCACACATACACATATGTACATTGTTGTTCTCTTCGTTAAATTATTGTCCATTTCGATGGCATGTTGTTGATTTGTTTTCTGTTGTGTCCCCCCAGAACATGCAATGGGATTTCTGAATACAGCTTGGATAGTTTTGGCTCGTGCAGTCACAAACTTGTCACTTGCAACATCTAGGACTTTTCAGTAATATTGTCATATCATTAAAAGCTACTTGCAGTTTCTGAATGCTTTATAGTTTGTCCATAAGTGTGCAGTATAGAGAAGTGTACAATACACTTGAAACAGAGACATCTTCAGGTTACTTTCTGCATGTCATTCCCCACTCGATCTCTCCCTGATTTTCTGACTCTATATACTTTCCTGTTTCTCAAATAAAGGCAGAAAAAGCCCCAAAATAAATCAGATAAAGAAAGAACTCTTTACAACAAACTAAACCTGTGTATAAGGATGTTTGCTTGTGGATAAATCTTGCAGCATTACCTGCAAATATCATCATTTTGCACTATCTTCTTTTTAAAGATTTCTGTACATATATAAACAACACAACTTCAGAAGGTCAACACTTTTTTATTTTTTATACTCAGATTTTTTTCCTCAACTGTTTTTAGGTTCTTGTTTAAATGTCACATATATTTTTATCCCTGAATGGGTTATGTACATTTCTTGTATAAGTCTATTTTTTAATTGCACAGGTTTAAGTTTGATTCATCTAGAGGTATTCTTTTAATCTTTTATTCAGGTTAATATATATGTATGGGAGGGGTTTGAGGTTAAGTTTTAACAAATGTTTCATCTATCTATCATCTGTCATTTTTTTCTGTAATAAAAAGGCAGAGATATTTTACTTTATAACAGACCTCAAGATTATTGATCAACACTTTAAACACAGGAAGGTTCACCGTCTGATTCTCTTTGACAGATAAACACAACACTCTTACTGGTGTTATATTTGATTTCATGTTCAGCACCATTAAGAGAACATACAGGAGACCAGGGCTACTCAGACTGGAAACAACCAGGTCATCTGCATACACAAGATAGCTCATCAGACTGTTACCAATCATGCAATCAGTAGTACAGGCTTTCAACTGATTGGACAGATCGTACTATTTAAAAAGGAACAGGGGGACAACTTCCCCCTTTGTCCAACAGGATTACTCACACTGAACGTCAGTATGCGTTCGGGAACTTCTTTTTCAGTCATTTATTTTCTTAATATTTTTTGGCCATTTTACTGGATAGGACAGCTGAAGAGAGACAGGAACCGCTGGAAGGAGAGAGAGAGGGGGACGACATGCAGCAAAGGGACAAGGTCGAAACCTGAACCCACGGCCCGCTACAGGCTCCGCACATTGGGCATGCAACACAACCACCAGGCCATCCGGCGCCCCCCTCTTCCAGTCATTTTAACAAAAATCTTTTGATGATTCACTCGATCAACAGCTTTAGTTGCTGTGCGCTTCATTCTCAAAGAATATATCTGTGTGAAGCTCAAGCTCCCTGATTACAACTCCTGCATTGTTTTTAAACAGTATGCAGGGTTTCCTCTTGTGCTACATACAGTATGCCCCCCCACTCACAGGGAGGAGACCAAACTCTATTTCATCAGGGTCTATCGCTTCACACTGCAGGAACCTGCATGAACCGGTCAATGAGTCACTTTCTATTCACTGGCTTTAATAATGTTTAACTCATAAAAATGTTGCTTTGAAAAAAAAAGAAAGATTCACAGCACTTCATGAGAAAACATTTAGTCCTCCATTCTGTTTATGTCCATGTATTGTAAACCAATGAGAAATAGCATGCCCTGACACTTTCTGCACAGTCACACACCTGTTTGACAGCTTTTTGATTGTCAACATCAAACCTCCATCAGCAGAAGAAAGCACTCGATCATTTCTAGAGCCATCATTTTTTTACTGCATCGTTCAGTAAAACAAGAAGGAAATCCAGCTTCAGAAAGCACAAAGAGACATTATTTTCTCCGATAGCTGCATCTGTATTCAAGAGATGCGTGCCTTTTTTTTTTTTTTCTGAAACATCTCAGCTAGTCTCTGTCATACTCTGCTATCAATTACTGCTCTCTCCCACCTACACCGATGACGTGCACCTGGTGTTATTATTTGTGCTGTTTTCTCTGAAATGGGAACAAAAGCAATTCAGGGAAAACCCGCTGAACTTCAAAAAGTTGAAAATAAAAACCTTAAGTTGTTTACCTGAATTGTAATTATTTCTGAGGAAGTCCCTGTGGAGATAAATTCTACCTTCAAGTGGATGAGAATGGAGTTTAAAACACCTACACAGACTGAGACTTCTTTTTCGTGAACAACTCTCCTTGACTAGTGTGTTGGCCAAATAGACAGGTTATGATGTAGTTGAAAGCAGAAAGAAAGTGTCATCACTACTCTTTCCCCCCCATCACACTGGGAATTGGATTTGTAATCAAAGATAAGGCGGCATACAGAAATTGCAAAACAATACCCTCCAAATTAAAAAAACTACACCAAAGAAATCCATGACCCTCAGGTTCATCGCCACATTTCAACACTAGCTGGCATAGAGAGAGGACAGTGTGGTAGTATTTTGTGTGATTTATTATGTTGCTCTATATCCGCTCTCAGGGGGGAAAGATGTGTCATTTTCTTAGCACTGGTTGTCAAATATTCCCAGAGTGGCTAATCTGGAGAAGCAGGAAAATTCCCTGTGGGCTGGGCCAGAGGGAGGTCCGCGAGGGGCCAGTTTACAGAGACAGTAAATAGATCATACAGTCTGCACTCACTAGTACGAGTACCCATGATTCATGTTCTGTGTCGCTGTGGACGGTAACGTTCTTTGATAGCCAAACCGTAGGCTTGGTCGGGGGGGGCAGGCTTAATATTTGTTCCTTAATTACGTTTGCTGCTGACAGTCAGAGAGAGGAAGCACAAACCATGAGCCCATAACTCCACAGAGAGGACATGTAGGATTAAGTTAATGTTAATATTATGAAGAGTACAATTTATACCTGCTCTATATGAAACGTTCCCCAAAAAAACTGAAGGATTGAGCTCTGTGTAAATAAAACTGAGTTGACTTAAAGGCTTTATATGTGATTTTTTGATCCAGCAGATGTCGCCCTTGAGCACCAGCATGAAACCAAAACAACTGGCGCTGCATTGTTGTGTTAGCATGCTAATGCTAGCGATCTTTATTATGCTGGTATCTTCACACTGCATGTAAATTTACCTGAAATGAGCGTGATCTAGAAACACAGTTAAGCAGTGAGTACAGTATGTTATTCTTCTTTTCTCTAGTCCCTCAATTAAACAACTTTTATACACAAGGGGAGGAGTCAGCCGGCCGTCCGGGCGATGTAAACAAAGTGAAGATAGGACTCTGAAAACTCTGAAAACATCACAGACAGTGGGACTCGGGTGTTACACCCATTGTAGACAGTCATGACTCACAGAGTTATTTTCAGAGGAGATACTTGATTTATATTATATTTAAGTGTGAAAAATCACATATAAAGACTTTAATGATGATTGGAAAGGGGCGCCTGTAGCCATGGTAGGCCTCAAAGCAAGCGTCACAGGTTCAAATCCGAGATGAGGCTCCTTTTGCCCCCACTCCCTTTCTCCACTGTTTTTGACTCTACCCACTGTCCTTTCTCTAAATAAAAAACAAACTGTAAGACATTTTTTTTAATGAGGGAAGACTTGTTAAACTGTAAAACTTACCCTTGATAAAATAAAAAAAATCAAGTGGTAAGTTATAATTATGAACTAGATATATTAGGAGAGTTAGTCATAATTATTATATAAAAAGTTAAATGTTTTACTTTCAATCTTCTCATTTTAACTTTTTATTTAATTGTTAGGACTTACCATGAGATTTTATTAAGTGTAGCTTTTCATAGATTTTTAAGATGGACTTATTTGACCCTACGCAGACTTAAATAGTAAGTCTATTTTATGTCTGCTTCCTTCATACCTTCTGACCTTCATCAGTCAGAAGAGTACAGGGACCTATAATCTTCGATCTCAGGACCTTTTATTGTTGACTGTTCCAAAAATTAGAAGTGAATTGGAGGGAAAAAGCGTTTAAGTTTTCTTTCTCCTTTAACTTGGAACGAAATACAAAAAGAGCTGAAACTTAACGAGCTGCTCTGGTTGGATGCCTTTAAGAGGATGTTAAATGACTTGGCGGCAGACACATCTGGCTGTAGATTTTCTCCCTGATGTGTTTGTGGATGATCTTGACAAACATTTGATGTTCAGATTTGTTATTTGTGTCTTTTAATGTCTAATGATGTATTTTTGTATTTGTATGTTTGGCAGCTTGTTGTATGTGTGAAACTCTGTTAATGTGCTGCTTCCTGTCTTGGCCAGGACACTCTTGAAAAAGAGATTTTTAACCTCAATGAGTTTCTTTCCTGGTTAAAGAAAGGTTAAATAAAAAAAAATAGAGGTGAAAATGGGCTTCCATTGACTTGAGAACATAATTATAACAGCTGTTATCCCACAGTGTGAACATTTGCACATGATCAAATGAGTTCCAATACCCATATAATACTAGTACAAGTGATCTATTATTCTTGTTTTAATCTTTACTAGCAGAATGGTAATATAACAAATATACTAATCCACAACTTGTCGTGAACTTTTTTTTTGGCCTCCAATTGGAGATTAGATTTTTGATAATATCCACTATGCATAACAAGATAATAGTTCACTTTTTCAGACTTATACATTAGGCTAAAAGGCGACATTAATGGTCTGATCTGAGTCCCCTTAGGCTTAGGATGAGTCCCACTCCGGCCCTGTTGTCAAAGGTAAGTAGTGATGAAAGAAGAGGTGATAATTGGATGAGAAAGTTGTCGATGAGTCAGCTAACATGCGCTCATTCATTCAGCCTAACACCTTATCAGAGAAGAGGACAAAGAAACATCAAACTGCTGGATGATTTCAGGAGTTGATGAGCAAGATTGTGCACACTGAATATATTTTTGTGTATCTGTTGCATATGTATTTGTGAATGTACAGTATGTGTGTGTGTGTGTGTGTGTGTGTGTGTGTACCTCTGTGCACGCAATTTGATATCAGATTCGGTCTAAGAGTGTGAAATGCAGGTCATTCATCACAGCTGTCATCTATTTTGTACAGCCCAGGAGCATCTAAAGGCAGGGCTCTGATAGCACAGATAACCTAAACTCTACTTCAATCTCACACACGCACGCACGCACGCACGCACGCACGCACGCACTCACGCACACACACACACACACACACACAGAACTTTTTTTTTCAACAATCTGATAAAAGAGAAAATGTAAAGGTTAAATGGGAGGTGCATTGTTAAAACACCATGTAAGAAGGTAGAAAGGAAAACTGATTTTTTGACATTTTAGATGACTTAAGCCTTAAGAAAGGTCATTATAAAAGCCTACACGTGGAAAAATTTGAATCTGTTACCACCAAAAACACATCTTGAAAACAAGTTTGATTTTTCTAGTCATCACCACATGACTAAAATTTCCCCTCTTTTATGTATTCTATCAAGAAACGCGTAAATGATAGATTTTACTCTAACTTCTAGAGATCAGTGCGTCTACATGTCTACAGACTGAATGTGGTTTTTCTATTACAGGTGAAAACTCATTGATAATTGAGAATATTAGCTGTAAGTGAATGCACACTTTGCACATCAGGCTCTGTATCCAACTGTTATACTGCTGCTCTTTCTTTCATTCTGTGAAACCGGCGTCATCTCTGAGTTTCAGCTGTAACAAATGTGTCTGAGCACACGGTTGTTTTCTCATTCCATAAAGATTGTAACATCTTCAATGTCCTTGTCTGAAGGACGCAAGACACACACACACTTAGTATCTGAGCCCTGCTGATTGAGAATTAACCTACGCTGTTTACCACTGATAAGAGCTGCACACAAGCATACACACTTTATCAAGAGAGCCTCATTGACTTTTTAATTCTTCCTTCCACACATCCCTTCTTTCCTTTTCCCCTTTTTCTCCTCTTGTTGTGAACATTAACCTCTCAAACCAGGTGGAAAGAATACTAAGTGTTGGGTGTAGTAAAGTCTAAGGCCTCCCCACACCTTGAATACATAGACGTTATATACTTAAATGAATGAGAACAATCCTGGACTCTCTTTTTTCCTCTTCACATTACTGTCTTTTCCTAAATATCATTTTTTCTATTTCTATTCCTTGGTAGAATGAGACAAAACAGAGAAAGAATGTTGGAGGAGGGTAGTAGATGACTTCAGACTCACAGTATTCACACTCAGTTCATAAATCGGTTACTGGAATGGCTTTAAAAACTCCCTCTCAACTATTTATGTCATCTTTAATGTGCAGTATTGAGTACAGTGGAATGCCTACCCAGAAAATGTAAACTGTGAGCTCTCCTTTAAGACATTAATTGTGTCATGCTGACTTTAAATTTAGAGTATTTGTAACAGGTAGTGTCACCTTGCCCTGACAGTCAATTATATAATGAGCTAGAGCTTTTTTTTATCATAACCTGGCTTTATTGTAAAGTTCTAATTGTGCTGCTTCGTATTAGATTCAAACTATTACATGTGATTATGTAACAGCCACAGGAAGTGGTCTGAACTGATGATGATCACTCACAAATTTTGCACATGTAAAACAAGGTAAAGGTTTTTTTTTTTTTAAATATTACTTCAGGGGTTAAGAACAACAACAAGAAATATCCACAGTGAGCTGGTAGATTAAGAATAACATGCAAAGTGCACAACTTTAACTATCAAACTGAACTGTGACCTGCTGCCGAACCATGAAACCAGAAAGCCTCTTTACAAATGATTCCTGACCAGCAGCAGGGAGATAGAGTGAGCGCTCATGTGTAAGTGCAAGCTAAAGGAGAAAGCAAATATGGAAGGTATATTTAAATATGATACAAAATATTTCCCTGTTGATTAGGATAGGAACAATTGTCAATATCATAGTGAACCGTCAGGTGCAGCATCTACAGTTCGATAAGCGCTTATGAACGGCGGTGTTCTTGGTTTTGTGCACAACTAGCTTCCATGCATTGTATTTCTCTCCAAAATTGTATTGCTGGTATTAAGTACAGGTTTAAGACTGATAAGTGCATTCTGAAGGATATTTAGGAAAGTTGTAGATTCCCAGATGCAGGCTGTGCACAGTAAGTAAACAATACAAAATAGTTACATCTGCATAAAGATTTTATATTACTGTCAGGTACAATATCATACAATAATATAGGAGACAATAATATCGATGTAAGTAGTAAACAAGTCAGAGCCCAGAACTGACCCCTGTGGAACACTCTTTGTCAACTGTAGAAACATTGAATTGAAATGATTTCCAGACTTCACCCACTGTAATCTATCAGAAAAGTAATTCTGGAAGCATTTCCAAGCAGTGGAGTCAATACAATGATTTCCTGGATTCAATATATTAGCTACATAACATGGAGAAAAAGGATGTAAGGTGAACTGTGAATAACTGTTTATGGGGTATGTACAATTACTGTTTATAGATGTTGTCCTTATATCTATATCCTTAAAGTCTTTGTATGCGATTTTTTGATCCAGCATGAAACCAAAACAACTGGCGCTGCATTGTTGTGTTAGCATGCTAATGCTAGCGATCTTTATTATGCTGGTATCTTCACACTGCATGTAAATTTACCTGAAATGAGCGTGATCTAGAAACACAGTTAAGCAGTGAGTACAGTATGTTATTCTTCTTTTCTCTAGTCCCTCAATTAAACTACTTTTATACACGAGGGGAGGAGTCAGCCGGCCGTCCGGGCGATGTAAACAAAGTGAAGATAGGACTCTGAAAACTCTGAAAACATCACAGACAGTGGGACTCGGGTGTTACACCCATTGTATACAGTCATGACTCACAGAGTTATTTTCAGAGGATAAACTTGATTTATATTATATTTAAGTGTGAAAAATCACAATAAAGCCTTTAAATACATGAACAGCAGCAGCTTAATAAAAGTCAAGATCAGATATTGTTCTGATGCAATTATAAACAGGTGTAATATTTGAAATGTGCAAGTAAAGAACTTGAATGAATAAAAGCGTTTAAATGAGAAAAGGTGGACCATTGCTGCTATATGCTATATAAGTTAAAAAGACAGATCTGCCCTCTCATATGCCATTCATTTGATTTTAATTACAAATATATATTGAAAAAGAGCTACCAGTAAGAGAACTGCAGCATGAAAAAAAATATATCTTCATGAATAAAACAATAAAGCTTTTCATTTCAGGGGAAGGAGGGGCTGAGAAGAGAATAGCAATAACATGAAATTATCTTAAATAATCTAGTTTTAATATTAATATTAACTTGACAATCAGTTAAATACTGCAAATGTAATGCTGCAGTGAATCGCAGTCATTGTCAGTTATATTTGAAGTAGTGCTCTCCCGTCTCTTCTAAAAATGGAAAAGTTTGGACACACATAACAGACTACACTCCTGCGTCTTTACTCTATTCCCTTTAACACTAAGTCATATTATGTTTCTGAAATTTACAGAGGAGAGCTATTTTTAGGCTCTCCTTCAAGAAACCATTTAAACATATCATGCAGTATGAGCCATATGTTTGCTTTCAGTATCAGTCGGTGTGCTGACATGAGAGCAGAGCAAAGAATACTGATCTTACCCCAGTGCAGTCGATGACACGTGGAGTGTGGTTGCTCTGCCTTTACGACTGTAACCACCCCGTCTATCCTGCTACACATCACAGGCAGATCTGACACCACAACTGGACAACAGTCCATTTTTATTGAGCTCTATCTTTAAAACATCCACCTTAAGACTTTGATAAGTAGGTCATCCCTCCATCCTGCCGCCTGGTTCGTCTGCCAATGAATCACTGAAAAAAGCCATTTTCTTTCCTTCTTCTGTTACCCACAGACGAAAAAACTCCTGAACTCTGAAAACTTCCAAGTGGCTATTCAAAGTCACTCAAAAACATCTCTTGTTTAAAAACTTTTTCGAGTAAGATAGGACTTTTTTGCCTTTAAGCATTGAAAATTGCGCCTCCCGTTCTGTTTGAGCCTCCAGCAAACAACTCCAGCTATTATTTCACATTTCTTGTAGTCTGCGGTGTTTCTTTCTCTCCGCCTCCCCTCCGTCAGAATTGTTTAGTTTGTTGAAGAGCCTTCAGAGAACTCCTTGTTACTGTGATTGTGTCAGAGGCAGAGACCAGCTGCTATAAATACCTCTACTCTGTCAAAGTGCATGTCTTGAATAATTCAGTCAGATTCAGGCAACAAGAAGTGACTACTGTACGAGCTTTTCAAAGACTGTGACAGCTCATCACTACACACGGCTTTGAGTCAAGGTCAAGATGGAAACACAGAAAAACAGACAAAACAAACAATCAAGGAAAGGGAGGGGAAGCAGCAAAGGCTGAGTGTTAAATAAGAAACAAATGCGTCTTCAACCCTGACACCAGAAGCTGAACTGAGAGTCGATGCAATTGATGAATCAGTGCAGCTCAACTTCACTCATCAGTGACTGGAAGTGTCACTGTAAGTTCAGCATTATTACTGTGTTTAAAATCTTACTGTAAGATGGGGAAAGTTAGCAATTCTGTAGTTCTGCCTCCCCTTCTCTTCTTCATTCCCTATAACATCACTACTGTTGAAAATGTCCATTAAATAAGGACAAAACAAATTGATATCAAGAGCATTAAAAACGATCATCTTGCAAGTTCTTATTCTTAGATATATTTTGGGCACTGGAAAAATAAATGTGATAGTGCCTACACACTCTAGCCCCCTAGGTTTATGATCAAGAATCTCTGATCAACATAAGCTTAAGAATGGATTTTGGTTAAGTTTGTGAATTTCTGTTTTGTTAAACTTTCATAATGCTGCATAAAGACGATATGGGGTCACTGCTTCACAATTAGCTAAAGTTCAGTGGGAAAGGTGCTGCCCAAAAAAGAGCAAGAATTATATATTTTTTCAATCTTGGGCAAGTTAAGGTAAGTTAAGACCAACAATGAGACTTCACAAATCTGTCAGTTACTATATGAATCTTGTTCACATAAGTATTCATTAACAATTATTAAATTGCAATTCTCAAATTTTCAGCCCTACAGAAAAGTGTATACCTGAAGCTCTGAGAGGAAGAGGAAGAGTGAAACCGGTGAAATTGAAGAGCAGGGTTGTCCTTGAGTAAAGGAAGAGCATGAGATTAGTCATGACGGAGGCTTTCCAGCTTAGCCAGATATTTTACTCTCTGTGTGTATGTTTGTGTGTGTTGAAAGATTTTTGTAGATTCATGACCCTACAAGAGTGAAGCAAAGTAGTTTCCAAGTCATGACAGTGAAAGCCTTTCTGTAAACAAAATGATTCAGCCCACTGAGTCCACAGTTTACTTCTGTGAATGACTAGTAGAGGTGGATATAATGTGTAAGTGTAGCCATTACACTGTAAAAGAGATTTGACTCTTTGAGAGAAATGCAGTAACCTGTCCCTGTGTGTGTGAGAGTGCATGTGCGAGCGTGCATGTGACCTGCCGTCAACCGATGCGGCCCCTGTCAAATGTGATATGTCTCTCCTCCACTGTTAGACCTGCTTCAGCTTTGATTCATTGATCAAATAGCGTTGCCATCTATTATGATTTGATACGAATCCGTCCTCCAGAGCGAGAGAGAGAGATGGCTCAACACACTCGACTGACTTCTGATGAAAAATACAGATAGTGGCCATCACTCTGCTGCCAACAAACAGACAACACACACACACACACACCTTGAGATGTGCTACTGTAGGACACTTAATGGAGAGTTCTTTAGAGGGCTAAACAGCTGGACTCCTCTTGAACTGACAGTGTACAACACTGACCCAGCTAAACTTCAACACCAAAGACATGTCTCTAAATCTGTGGTTTTATGCTCTCTCTGCTTATAAGATGGAGAAGTTGGCTATGATAATCTGTTTTCTGATTGCAAAATGCATTAAGACAATAAATAAATTGTATGCATGTGCATTAGCATTATAAAGTGTTTCTGTATGTATGCACATGCACAAAATCTGCTCTTTTTTGTGTCAGCGTTTGCGGCTCAAGAGTTAGTGACTTAACTCACTACATACTATCTACATGAACAAAACTGATAAGAAGAGGCTAGTTAGAGACTTATGACCCTGTAGTGAATGCATCAGACGCCTTTCATTGGCAGAGCGTAGTGGGCATGAGGGTAGGTTGAAGACCAGTCATGCTGCTGCATTTTGGATCACCTGCAGTGGTTTTGTTAGTGCATTTAGGAAGACCTGCCAGTAGGGAGTTGTAATAGTCAGTGTGTGATATCACAAGAGCCTGTACCAGGAGCTGTGCAGCATGCTCTGCCAGGTAAGGTCTGATCTTCCTAATGTTGTATAGACATGACCGGGCAATGGAAGCCACTTGTATCTTAAAATGTTACCTTGTCATCAATCATGACACCCAGGTTCTGGGCAGATTTTATTGGCATGAGTTTGGTTGTACCAAGTTGGATATTGACATGTGGTTGCATAGAGGGACTGGCTGGGATGAAAAGGAGCTCAGTCTATGAAAGGTTGAGTTGAAGGTGGCGTTCATTCATCCATTTAGAGATATCAGCAAGGCAGGATAATATTCTTGTTGAGGCTGTAAAATCGTCTGGCGGGATTGACAGAAAGAGCTGGGTATCGTCAGCGTAGCAGTGGTGTGAGAAGCCATGAGTGCGGATAATTGGTGTTTATGGAGAAGAGAAGGGGACCGATCACTGACCCTTGGGGCACCCCTGTGGATAAATCGTGCACTTCCTTCCAAGACACTCTAAAAGATCTCCATGAGAGGTAGGAGACGGACCAGCAGAGGAAAGATCCTGAGATGCCAAGTTCAGAGAGCGTGGATAGGAGGATTTGATGGTCAACTGTGTCAATAGCAGCAGACAGGTCAAGCAGCCATAGAAGTTTGGACTGACCCGCACCTCTAGCAGCTCGTAGCGATTCTGTTACTGTCTCAGCAGTCTCAGTAGAGTGGCCCCGCTTAAAGCCTGACTGATTAGGGTCAAACAGATCATTTGTGGAAAGGAACTCAGAGACTTGATTAAAGACTATGCACTTGAGTATTTCTGACAGAAAGGGCAGATGTGAAACCGGCCTGTAGTTTTCAACCTGGGCTGGGTTGAGTGTGGGTTTTTTGAGGAGAGGGGTGACCCGTGCTTGCTTGAATGCAGTGGGGAGCACACCCGGTGATGGAGTTGATAATATGCTTAACTGGAATATTAAGTATTCAGCAAATGGTCTGCAGAAGGCCTGATGGTTTTGGGTCTAAAGGACAGGTGGTGGGCCGAGAGTCTAGCATAAGCTTAGAGACTTCTACCTCTGTCAGAGGGTAGAATGAGGTGAGTGAGGCACTTTTTTTTGGTTGGTGCCTTTGGGCTGAGTTGGACAGGCTCAGGTTACTGATGGTTGCAACCTTTTCAGTAAAATATGAGGCATGTCTGGTGTGAGCAGAGTGGAGGGTGGAGGAGGAGGTTGTTGGAGCAGTGAGTTAATCTGCATCTCTGGTATTGCAGAAATTGTTCTAATACTATGTTGTCTTGTAGGAAAATGAAGCATTTTCGCCATTTTCTCTCTGCTGCCCTGAGCCCGGCTCTTTCCTCTCTGATGACTTCAGTGAGCCATGGACAAGGGGAGGTTTTGCAAGTGGGTTTGGACACTAGAGGGCAGAGTTTGTTAAGAGATGAGGCTAGTGTGGCGCAGAGTGTGTCTGTAGCCTCATCTGTAGAGAGCGTGGCAAAATCCTTACGGGCAGGCATGGCAGCAAATACCATGCTAGACAGCTGAGTTGGTTTAATCGAATGTTTCGATGGTATGAAACAATTTTTGGCGGTGCCTGAGGTAGATCCGTGAAGGAGATTGTGAATTGAATGAAGAAATGGTCTAATAGATGCAGAGGGGTGACAGTTAGGTTTGCTGTCGAGCAGTTACAAGTCAGAATCAAATCAAGAGTATTGCCTGCATCTCCTCTCATTAATCGAGATCAATGTATATTTTGTACATGGTCTCTAAACACTAAACAATACTAAACTAAACTGAGCCGAAATAAAATTTGCATTGAGGACTTGGGAGAGGCGCCAATTTTTGACCTTTGCAATTAATAATTAAAGGTGGAAAAGTTACACATTGTTTATTGTTTATTTCATGATACATTGGCACATGGATCAGGGAATCTAAGTGTGGATTTTGTAATATTGCAGCATTAGATCTTGTCTTCAGATGCTTGGTTCTGACAGTTTAAGGTAATATTTTACCCAATATCAGAATGAGAAACATAAATTCAATAGATTCATTTTTTATTAAATTGATGCTCTTGAAATATGTTTTTTTTCTTCAAAGTTTATACATACAAAATAAAAATAAAACAATTAATTAAGTATTTGACCTGATAGTGAGATGTTGACTTCTAAAGAATGCAACTGAAAGTATTCCGTTTTGTCTTACTTGTCTTACCTATGTTAAGTTGACATAAAACATTTCCCTTGAAACGGGCATCCAGAAAATTAAAATAAAAGCTGAGAATAAACAGATATTTCCTTTCTCCTACACAGTAAAAAGAGACAAGATCTGCAAAGAAAGAAGCTGGTGTTACACACGCCTCCACTGTGAGTAGTTTTGTTAGCACACAAAAGTGTTCATGTATATTATTTAAGTGTGACATAGGTATGAAGGTTGAAAGGTGAAAGGTGAAGAGTGGTACTATCTTTGAAATGCTGAAAAAAGAAAAACGGTTTGGAGTTGCCAGGTTCCTGTCTAGTAGGCAAATGTCCTGTTAGCAGACTCATTTGTAGCTTAAATTAACCTTGCTACAAGGGTGTGACATCTAGTCATGCATCAAGGTAGATACTGTATTTTGCCTACTATATCAGCTTTGTGGATTCTAACATTTTTACCATTTAAAATCAAATCTATTCAGTCACTATTTCTCCACTTTATAAAAATCAAGTACAAAGTATTGAGCTAAAGTAATTTCCAAGCATTCTACCAAACGCTGTTATACACGCCCGGATAAGTTGGAAAATCTGTCACAGAAGCAGCAATAATGATCTCGAACCTTGCACATCAGACGTAAATGGGGAAGAACTAATCTTCAAATAGCTCACACAGACACACCACTGTTGGGGACATCTTGGATATTTCCACAGTTTTTACAAAAGGATTTCCTGTAGGATCCCTCACCACTCCATTGCACCATCCCTCTATCCCCTCTTACCTCACTCTTACACCCTACCCTCCTACTCGCTTTGCCCATGTCAGTCACAGCTACTGCAGCAACGCTGATGTTTAAGCATTCCAGGGGAGTGCAGACATACTCCAAAACTTCTTAATGGGCACGCTAAAAATAGCTCAGGCTGGATCTGACTGGGCTGATTCATGCTGCTGTGAGTCATTCAACTGTGCCGCGGTGTTAGGAGAGTGAGGGAATAGGAGGAACATGCACAAAGAAAGAAGAAACAAAAGTTGGTGTGCTTCTTAATAAGCTATCAAGCCATCGGGAAAATCAAGCTTATCACCTCCCAGAGGAGAAAAAAAAAGTGCTATTAATGTGAGAGTGTACACGTCTAGAGGTCCTTAAGGACGTCCGACGCTGCAGGGTGACCCAAGAAAAATGAAAGCTAATATAATCGAAAGTGCTGTTTGATTTACTATTTGGCATGTCAGTCTCTTATTGGGGGAATAACAGGACGAGGGGGAGGGGTCCTTTGAATGGAGGCCTCTAAATTCCCAGCAGAATGTAGCCAACAGATTAACAATGCAATCGCAGAAATGTGTGGCCCCTGGCAGCTTGGTAGCATCATTAGAAAGGGAAGAGCAGTTCATACTCACATCATTATCTCCTCCATTACCACGGGTAAACATCTACTATTAACCTTAGAATACAGGCCAAGCAGCATGTACGCTTTGTGTACTAACTAGAAATAGGAAAATAACTATATTAACTTCTCTGCACTGGTTCCCTATACAATCTAGAATAGAATTTAAAATTCTTCTTCTCACTTACATAGCTCTTAATGGCCAGGGACCATCTTATCTGAAAGAGCTAAGAGTGTCATATTACCCAACTAGAACATTACACTCCCAGAATGTAGGCCTGCTTGTGGTACCTACCATCTTTAAATGTACTATTGGACTTGTACTTTGGAATCATTTACCAGTCTGGATCCAGGACGCAGACACACTCTGTACTTTTAAAAATAGGCATTACTTTTTGATAGACGTAGACTGCCGTGGGACCTGGCACATTGAACTCCTCTGTCTGTCTGTCTGTCTGTCTGTGGATGTATGTATGCATTCACATCATTTTACTGCATGTCACTATCTGTAAATATTCATAAACTGTTTAAGTTTTTAATCATAAATCTAGCTGAGCGCTCCTGAGCTCCCTTGTCTCATAAGTTCCTTTGGATTGTTGGTGTGGACTGAGCCCCCTGGCTTCATCTGCTACAACTATTAATATCAGCCTTATGTCTTTTACTATTATTATAAATGTTAAAGGGACACTAATTGCTGCTTAACTTCAATCTCTAAGATTACAATTAAAGGCTTTACATGCTTTTTTTTGATCCAGCAGATGTCGCCCTTGAGCACCAGCATGAAACCAAAACAACTCGTGCTGCATTGTTGTGTTAGCATGCTAATGCTAGCGATCTTTATTATGCTGGTATCTTCACACTGCATGTAAATTTACCTGAAATGAGCGTGATCTAGAAACACAGTTAAGCAGTGAGTACAGTATGTTATTCTTCTTTTCTCTAGTCCCTCAATTAAACAACTTTTATACACGAGGGGAGGAGTCAGCCGGCCGTCCCGGCGATGTAAACAAGCTGAAGATAGGACTCTGAAAACTGTGAAAACATCACAGACAGTGGGACTCGGGTGTTACACCCATTGTAGACAGTCATGACTCACAGAGTTATTTTCAGAGGAGATACTTGATTTATATTATATTTAAGTGTGAAAAATCACATGTAAAGCCTTTAAAGTTGCTAATGTTAATATCACACTAATAAGTTGATTATTAGGGTTCCAGCCCCTTAGGGAGAGAACTATATGGTTTTTTGTGCTGATTTATTATTAATTGTCTAATGCCGCAGCTCAAATTCCTGAAGGTAGAAACACAACACTTTACAGCACATTAACTGTAAATTACGTGCATTAGCTAAACCAAGAAATATGAACCCAACAGGCCAGATGGTGCAATTGTAATTAAGGAAACCAAACTCAATTTTTGAAAGACTCCAGTGTGAGGGGCGTTGTCTTAATTCAACAAAGCTTGTTAAATGTTTATAAAGGTTGTTGATATATTAATTAGTTTTAGTTTTATTTTGGTTTTCAAACTCAAGACGGGGGTGGAGCTTATTAGGGAATGGCCATAACTCATAAACGATTTGTCCAATCATCATAAATCTAGGTACACATGTTCATGGTATAACTGGGCAAAGGCCTACCACAGTATTTTGAACCTGACCAATAGGGGGTGCCAAATAAACCAAAAAAATGTGTGCCCCTATAATTGGGCAGATTTTCACCAAAATGGTGTGCATGCTCGGAGTGAGTGTAAATCAAAATCTCCATTGTCATATTGATTGATGAAAGTGGGTGTGGCCTGTCCCCTATTTGCTCATAACTCAAGATAACTTTGAACAATCCTGATGAAACAGACTGGAGACAGGTTTGGGTTTTTTCTGAAGCAACCTACTGAGTTTAAATCAAATCTCTGGAAGAGTGGACAAATGGTGGATGATTGATTGAGCAAATATTGAAATGCACTTACTTTTACTATTATTACTGGCATTGTAGCTATAAAACTGTTCATTGTTATAGTTGCTTTGTTTGTCTCTAGCCATCTCTTTCCTTCAGCATCTCTCTATACCCAACTGTCCAAGCATTACACAGTAGTGACAGATGGCTGTTCAACATGTGTCTGGTTTTGTTCGAGGTTTCTGCCTCTTAAAAAGACAGTTATTCCTTGCCAATGTTACTTTGCTTAATGTTTCTGAGTGCTTTGGGTCTTTGTAAATAATATGATAAAGAGCCAGTTCTAGACCTGCTCTTTTTATGAAGTGTCTGGAGATTACATTTGTTATGAATTGAGGCCAGTCAGTGCTGGGGAGGAGATTTAACTTCTTCTTTTTTTTTTTAAATCTTAAAAGGTACAATGATTTATAATTACACCTTGATACTGCACCCCTTCTTAACAGTAATACATATTGGCCATTTTCCAACTACTTGCAGCCTTTCACCACTGCATCACTCATTGCGCTCCTAATGAATTCAATCAATAGTCTTAGCTTTTCTGCCCTCATTTTCTTCATCACTCACTCATGCCCTACTCTTTCCCACTTCTTCATTTTTTTTTCTGTTAGCTTCCACTCTCAGTATGTCTTTCCTCTCCGTCTGTCCCCTCGAGCAGCGGTCGAAGATTTACTGTTGGCTGCAGTTAGGCCATGCTGAGATATAGTGGAGAGCAGTGTGGTGAAGATAACAGAGAGAGAGTTGGTGATGGCTTTTAAACTGTGTCTTTTATATTCACCTGTTTCCTCCTCTTTCTTTACCTCTCTCACTAGCCAATCCCCTTTTTTCTATCCAAAAATAAGCTTTTAACATCATTCAATGTTTTTTTTTTGTTCACCATTATTACACTTTTAAACAAAACATGTTCAAGAGGAGATAAATAAATTGAGGCAGAAATAGATGACAAGAGATGAAGAGAAAGGAAGGAAAACTAAGAAGTAAGTGAGAGTGAGAGTGAGAGAGAGAGAGAGAGAGAGAGAGAGAGAGAGAGAGAGAGAGAGAGAGAGATTATTTAGAGAGAAAAGTATTTGAGTTAGACAGAACTTCCTGCTTCACTAGGCTGAGCCATCCATCCATTATCTTCTGCTTATCTGGGGCCACGGTGGCAGCAGGCTAAGCAAGTTGCCCCCAACGTCCCTCTCCCTAGTGATATTTCTGTTCCCAGGCCAGAAGGGATATATAATCCCTCCAACACGTCCTGGGGGTAACCCGGGGTCTCCTCCCAGTTGGACGTGCCCCAGAAGACCTCCAAAGACAGGCAACCAGGAGGAAACCTAATCAGATGCCTGAACTATCTCAACTGGCTCCTTTTGATGCAAAGGAACAGCAGCTCCACTCCATGCTCCCTCCGGATGTCTGAGCTCCTCAACCTATCTCTGAGGCTACGTACAGCCACCCCAACTAGGAAGCTAGTTTCCGCTGCTTGCACCTGCGATCTTATTCTTTTGGTGACTTTCCATAGCCCACTACGCTCCGCCAATGAAAGGCGTCTGATCCAACCTTCACAACAGGGTCCTAAGACGCTGACTAGACTCTTCTCCTCTGTCGCCCCCCGGTGGAAGAAAAAGCTAAAGACCCAGCTCTTTCATGAATACCTACTAACTTAAGGATGATGGTCTCCATATTATTGATGATGATGATGGTAATGACGATGGTTTTTGTTTGATAACGACGACTTATAAGATGGTTTCTATACTGATTAGAGCTCTCAAGAACTGCCCTCAATGTTGTGCTTTGCCTCTGGTCACTTCCTGTCAGCACCTGTGTGTCCAATCAGACTCAAAGCTGATCGTTTGCTCTTACTGACATTGTTCCCTTTTTTCTAGATCCTTGCTTGTGTTGTTCTTACTCTCTGATGTACGTCGCTTTGGATAAAAGTGTCTGCTAAGTGAATTGTAGAATTGTAGAATGATAGTAAGTGAAGGACGGGCCGTAGATTGACTTGTATACTGAAAGCTTTGATTTTTCGACTCAGCTCTCCCTTTGCCACGACTGTCTGGCACAAAGCCCGCTACACTGCAGATGCTGCACCAATCCGTCTGTATAACTCACGCCCCCAGTTTCCTGTCACTCATGAACAAGACCAGGAGATACTTGAAGAACTTCAATTGATGCAGGAACTCAGTCCCATAGCAGGAGGGAGCAATCCACTGTTTTAAAAACAGAGAACCATGGCCTCGAGCTTGTAGGTGCTGACCCTCATCCCAACCGCTTCAAACATAGCAATGCCATGGTGATGACCAACACAGCACAGGAAGCGAGAATGCTGTTACAGCTATCACTTTGGTCATACATGGACCTGATGGCTTGATGCAACAACCCCGGGACCCCCATATTCCTTCAGTGCCCCCCCCCCACATGACCCCCAGGAGATTGCTTTTAAATGCCACAGTAGAAATGTACATGTCATGAAGTGATACAAGACATGAATTTCTAGATATCTTTTAATTTTGAAACATTTTATACAGTGATCGAAGTGCTTAATTACTCCAGGATCTGAGTTAAATGCGTGAATAATACTAATACTAATACTAATATGTGTGCAGGTAAAATAACAGCACACATATTAGTAGCATGCAAATAATTTTAAATCACAGCCCTGACTTGCAGAGTAAGATCACACAATGCCCAATATATTCCTGAAAGGCTTTTGTCTTGCTGTTGTTTGCCTGAAGCCACTGAGGAAGGGCTTTGGAAGGAAGACATTTAACTTATTGGGAGTGCTGTCCTGGAGAATTTTTTATATGATTTGCTGACGATTCAGCACCCACACACTTGACTTGAGTGTGTTTTTTTGATGTACTGGCCTGACTTTTTCTTACCATAAAATCACATATTTCCTACTACAACTGCATCTGTGCGTGGAGTATAGTAATGAGAGGGATTTAATTACAATCTTTCTTATTTTGATTGAGTTATTAAGCTGGCATAATTGAGCACAGTAAAAAAATAGCTTTACAGAAATACTGGGCCATACAGGAACACTGGCCGCCACCCACACCCACCCTCAAACATGTTAGCAGAGCAGGAAATGTCTTCATTAAACCCTTAACTTTATTTGGAAATGTGCATGAAGTTGTTGTGATTTCCAAAAACACATATCTTCTCCTGTGTTAAAAGTAGCCTCAAGATCACAATGAATCATCAGATCAAATGTTAATGTTTTCCAAGTCGGAGAAAGTAGATGAATTTAGAATTATATGTGGCGTATACCATGAGAAAAAATGACACAGTCAAAACAGTGAGTAAATGAATTTTTGTTGGTTAATTATCCAAGTTTTTTTTGTTACAATAACAACTAATGTACACTGATGAGTAAAAACTAGCAAGGTTTCAGTATCAGAAAGAAAATAAAAAATCATTGTGTCTAAGGGAAAGGACAGGAAAGGAAGAACACACTTTTAATCCATCAAAAATGGGTAGCGAGGGGGTTTTCAGTTTTCTAGGATTTATGAGTGAGTGGGGCTAAATATCAGGCCCATCTCTCCCTCTCCCTCTCCCTATTTCTTTTTCTCTCTCTATCCCTCTGAAGACATGCTCTGCCATCTCCACTTTGCTTGTCCTTTAGAGTTCGCTCCACCATCCGTCTCCCCCCACTATCTGGGCCTTTCTTTCCCACCTTTCCCTATCTTTTTTCTTCACAATGCATTTAAATGGGGTATTAAGAGATTCTTGGCCTTTTCCATCTCTTCACACATACTCTGAGGTAAACTCAATCCCCCAACAACCCTTTGAAAAAGAGAAAAAGACCCAATAGCTCCAGAAATAGGTCCCGGGAGATGCATGATAAAACATGTAAGGAAAAAGAAGACATTTTGACAAGCTTGTCCTTGTTCCATCTCCAATATATGTTCTTCGCGATTATAATGTCAACTTTTATTTACACAATGACCACATGTTGCCCTTAGGACTGACTCTTAAGTTCTCCAGTTCCTCTAGGGTGGTGCATCTGTAAGTGTAGGTTGCAATGAGGTTTCGATATGTCTCCCAGTAGAGTCTCAAGAGAATGGAGATACCAGGAGACAAGTAGTTACACCAGGAGAGCTGGACAGGGGGCATCAGAAGGGCATCAACCATGCAGAATAACCAGTAACTAGCACTGCCAGATTCCTACAAAATGACCTCAAGCAGGCTACTTGTATGCATGTGCATGGTCAAATACACTACTCAAATCACTAAAAACCTCTTTGAGGCTCTTTATAGACAAGATAGAGCTAACTCTTTTTCTTTAAATGCTGACATCACTGTTTAAATGGGCCGATCCCCCTTTTTCAGCAAGCAAATACATCACCGAAACACAGAAACACTAAGATTGCATCCCTGAGGTGCCAGACAACCTTAGCAATAAGTATAAAAATATCTCATAAAACAAACCATACTTGAGAAAAAAATAAAATACACAACATCAATAAACTATTAAATATTATAAAATAGATTTCACAAGGGTTGAGATGATTTCTCAAAAATCAAAAACTACTACTAGGCACATTATGATTTGCTGTGATAAAAAACATGCAAGTTAGATTAGCCTGTGGATTGATTTTCGGTGTTAATTTTGAATCCAGCCCTCGATGGGTTGATGTATTTGGTTTTAATTGACCGTTGTTATGTAATTTTGTTGTCCACAAATTATACAATATACATCGATTAAGATTTTCATTTTGCAAAGCTTGGTCATCAAGCTTTTTAGCAGAGGACATAAGCAGATTATATCAAGCTCTGAGGGACTTGCATTGTTTTCAGCACCATGGACAGAGCTACATCAAACATCAGTGGCATTTCGTGTATCTTGTGTGCATGTCTTACCTAGCCGTGGGTCGAACTGCCTCATCTGAACTTCTTCCACATAGTCTGCCGGGAACCAGCCAGTCCTCCCTTTGACCGTGCCTTCCCAGAAACCTCCTTCTCCTATACTCAGCACTGACAGGGAGAGAAAACATGGAAGGAGGAATCAGTTCAGTGGTAGTCATATGGAGCTTTTAAATAGGACACAAAATGACCAGGGACATATATATAGAATAATGAGAAATTTAGGTTTTTATGTTAATAATAAATCATAATGGAGCACGCTAAGCAGATGAAAAGAGGTGCACAAGAGAAGAAGAATATATATTGTTCTCCTACATTACACTCATAAAGCAGAGTAATACAAGACTGAAGAAGAAAAAAACATACTCAGGTACATGTGTGACAAGTTTTGTGCTCTTTCTCATGCAATTATGAATTTTTGAATGTGAAAAAAAAAAGAAAAAAGATTTAACAATAAAAGGCAGTAGTAAAGAAAGGAAAAAGAGGGTGCTAAAGGACATAGACTAGAGAGAGAGCATAGGGCAGTGAGGACAAAGAAAGAGATTCCCTCTATGTACGGCTGTGGTAATTAGAGATGAATGTATAGTTGATATTGATCTTCTCTGCTGGAATGAGCCAGCACGCTCATTTCTACAACACTCATCCATCACCCCAGCAAGCATGCACGCCTGCCCACCCGCACGCATACACGCCCGCACGTACGCACGCACGCACGCATGCCTGCCCACCCGCACGCATACACGCCTGCACGCACGCAAGCACACACACTCCTCAGAGATCACCAGCTGGAACTGAAGCTTTGCCTGAGTGAGCCCTTCTTCTAAAACGGGTTGCTAGGATACGGCGGTATGATGTTGCAGCCGGCAGACAGCCTGCTAAATCATGTAGTTTACTTCCTCCAAACTATGTTCCCCTCTGACATGAGGATATGTCACGCTGATCTAAACCCAGGGCACCATGCGAGGCAGACAAGTGACTTCATCTTTGGTGATGTGATGGTGAAAAGTTCAAATATTAACCATTCACAAATGCCTCTGTCTTTCAAAAGATTTCCTACTTTTTGTGGGTGAGGATCTATTGCACTGTGTCTTAATCTAAATTCAAAGTCCACCCACATCTTGTTCAGACACATACATGAAGAAACAAGCAGGAGAAATAAAAAGTGTGTTTTCATCACACTGCAGTCAGCGATGTTAACACCCACCCATTAAGCTTACATTAAGTTGATCATTTCCATGATAATAATCACTTGTAAAAGCACATGTATCTAATCTTTTTATTTTATTTCCGCTTATTCTCTTTTTTTCTCTTCATCATTTCTCCTGTAAAAATGATACTCTCACCCTTCTCACAAACTTCCACTTTCATTACGATTTATATTATCACAATTCTTTCTTCTTTCTCTGTATAGTTTTAATTGAATCAAATATGTTATCTCCACAACCAGCAGAATTTTCTGACCTGATCCATGCATCCAACACACTGTAGCTGTTATTGTTTATATGACTGTACAAAGTCTGTCTATTGTCCAAAGAGTATTTTACTCTGTGTTTTATGACACTTTTTCTCTTGTCATATTACCTTGCAAATAAGAGAAAACAAAAAAAAACCATTAAGCTTAAGGTATCCATCTAAAAGTATAATTTCTCATATTAGCTGCTTCCTCTTCTATAAATCAAATAATCAATGCCATGATGGAGCATGTACTTGCTTTCCAAAGTACTGAAATGTGAACCATTGCTGGAATAATACTATATATTTTCATTGCTGAAAATTAGAGTAAGCCTCAAACATTCTTTAAGTGTTTTTTTTATATACTGTATATCTCAAGCTACATATCTCACTGCTAGAAGAAAACACACACAATGGGGCGCGCTGGTGGCGCAATGGTTAGGGTGCGCGTCCCATGTATTGAGACTCTCGTCTCGAGCGGTAGGCCCGGGTTCGTTTCCACCTGTGGCCCCTTTCCTGCATGTCATTCCCCGCTCTCTCTCCCTGGTTTCCAGCTCTATCCACTGTCCTGTCTCTGCATTAAAAAAGGCACAAAAAGCCCAAAAAATTAATCTTTAAAAAAAACAAAAAAGAAAAACATACACAAGCTAAGAGGGTAGTGGTGTGTCAGAAACTATTCACATTATAGTGAATAGTTTCAACTGATAACGTATCTACACTCCTGCACTTTAACATATAAATGTTTGATTGCACAGCTCTGGACAATCCCCTATATTGTTATTACACATTTACCACTGTCATCACTGTTTCTGCAAACTTACATCTCTCACCTCCAGAAAGTATTTTTACATTCAGTTGACAAGCCTGAATAAATGTTGTATTTCATTTTTCATTTTTTTAACCAGTAAGAATGTTAAGTGAAATCCTTGATGTATAAATCTCTTCTTCTTCTTCTAAGTGTTTATTTATATATCTATTCTTATATTGTTTTATTTGCTCTGATAACCTGCTGCTGTAACACTACAATTTCCCAGTTTGGGATCAATAAAGTTATTCTATTCTATATCCTGGTCGCCGGTCCCCTTCTTCATGTCTGTCAAAGTGTCCGTTTATGCTGTAACAGTATCTCTGCAGGAAACAGGTTCTGGTGTATTCTCTCTTCCTCATTGACGCGAATGAAAGAAAAGGTGAGACCCCTGATTGATCTTTAAGGGTGCTCTCGCTCACTCCTTCGCTCTATCCACCCACTATAAATCAATTTGTTGTCCCTGACACTTCTACATCTATAGATCTATAGATGAAATCGACCACTAAGTCTGTAAGAATCCTGGCATTATCTACACATCTGTAGTTTCTATCCACACCATACCATATCCATGTGAAACCCTCACAGGTATGTACAGAGTTCTGTGCTCTGTGAGTAGCCTCTACCTTACCCTGACACTCTATTTTGGAGCTTGCCAATACAGTGTTGGCATGACAACTGTCCCTGTGATGTGGCCTCACAGGAGCCGAGTGGCAGGAAGGAACTCAAACAGAGCATTTCTTTGCAGGAGGATGTGAATTACGTTTGCCGTGTTGATGTTTTCCTACAACGGAACCACTTTGGTACCATGGCCATATACAGATAGAGATAGTAGTGGGGAAAAGGCCAACTAACACAAGTTTTTAAGAGGTCAATTTTGTTTTTTTAATTATATCTTTATTTGGACCGGACAGGTATAGCACCAGCATAGCAACAATAGTAGAAATAAAAACAAATTTCCTTCCAGTTTTGTTTATTTTGAGTCCGGAAAAAGTGCATCACCAGTCATACGAGTCCAAAGAAAGTAAAGTCATGGATCATGGATCAGATTTCGTCCGTCCTTAATGGTGTCCACTCTCCTCTAATAACTTAAATTTCACAGCAATTGTGATTGAGTAACATCAGTGGGTACACATTACCCTCTTAAGGACAGTACTGACAATTTGCCCGGGATAAACAGTGCCAGATGAGGCTCACATGTTCACTTAGAGAGAACTCTGATACAACTTAATAAAGGTAGAACAGTTTACATGAAACTATGAACAGAAACCAGGGGGGTCGCCTGCTGCTGCTGTCATAGAAATAATAATCAATAACCAGACAGAGATTAAGTAAATTACAAAACAATATTACCAGTGAGGTCAAATAAAGTCTGCTCTTGTGGGGGCTATGAATAAAATCCAGTTGTTCCAAATTTGGTAAAATTTGTCATTTTGGATTCTTAATTGATAGGTCAATTTTTACATCCTAAATATCTCAAGAGTTATTCCAATCCAATCATCCAGGGTAGGCTGAATCAGACTGAACCATCTCCTTGTAATTGTTTTCTTACTTGTCACCAAGAGTAATTGCAGCAGTTTTATCTCGCTCCTACGTTCCAAAAAGACCCAGGTACAGAACATCAAAACTCAAATGTATTTGAGTGTTAAAGAACGTGCTTAAGGAAGCCTGGATACCCTTCCAGAAAACATTTAACTTGGGACAATCCCAGAAGATATGATAATGGTTAGCAACAGTTGAGCAAGAGGTCAAATTTTAATAACAAAAACTCAAAACAAAACATATGACACTATTCATGACAAAAAGCTTATTATTTTTCATACTTTTCTTCATAGCTGATAATTTTGCAACATAGAGCTGGTTGCTTTCATTGTGTGACAGTGGTTATTTTGAATTTCTTTCAGTTAAAGCTCCTGTGAGGAGTATTTAGCTGGATATGAAACAGACTGAAATTAAAAATAATGTCCCTTTAAGACCTAAAAAAACAAACAAGACAATCAGGAGTTGGATTGATTATTTTTATATGGTTCATTTAAATGTCTGCAATCGCTGCCGCAGAGAAGGTGTCAGAAGAGAAAAGTGCCAAGACAGCTCTGTTTTTTCTTTTCCATGGCCAAGATTCATAATGTGTAAGTTGTAAATGGACTTGAGCTTGTAAAGCGCTTTTCTTGTCTTCTGACTACTCAAAGCACTTTTACACCGCATGTCACATCTACCCATTCTCACCCATTCACACACTGATGGCAGAGGTTTCTATGTCAAGTGACAATCAGTATATACGCCACAAACGAAGAGCAACTTGGGGTTAAGTGTCTTACCCAAGGACACATCGGACATGTGGCTGCAGGAGCTGCCGATTGAACGCCCGACCTTCCTGTAAGGAGGGCGCCGACTCTGTGTGATACATTTGACTGTTAGAGGGCAGCAGGACGAGATGAAAACACTACTTTGTAAAGAACACAATTGCAGAGAAAAAAAGAGCAAAGAGCTAATAGGTACAGCTTTGGCAACTGGGGTCACCAAAATGAAGCATGTCCAAAAAAGGACAAAGCTACAGACAGCAACCATAAGTCCCCTCAATGCCAAATCGCACAGTAAGTCCAAAGAGACCATCAGGGTTTGTCGGGCTGATGCATGTTTAAAGTCTTTATATGTGATTTTTCACACTTAAATATATAAATCAAGTATCTCCTCTGAAAATAACTCTGTGAGTCATGACTGTCTACAATGGGTGTAACACCTGAGTCCCACTGTCTGTGATGTTTTCAGAGTTTTCAGAGTCCTATCTTCACTTTGTTTACATCGCCAGGACGGCCGGCTGACTCCTCCCCTCGTGTATAAAAGTTGTTTAATTGAGGGACTAGAGAAAAGAAGAATAACATACTGTACTCACTGCTTAACTGTGTTTCTAGATCACGCTCATTTCAGGTAAATTTACATGCAGTGTGAAGATACCAGCATAATAAAGATCGCTAGCATTAGCATGCTAACACAACAATGCAGCGCGAGTTGTTTTGGTTTCATGCTGGTGCTCAAGGGCGACATCTGCTGGATCAAAAAATCACATATAAAGCCTTTAAAGCAATGAAGTTGTATTTCATACAAAGGAACAGACTCTGGTACATCATGTTCATACTGAATAGTTCAATTTGTCATTTCTTAGAGTTTTGTGAAAAGTTTTGAGAGAGCAGACTGGACTCCTTGGTCAAAAATAAATGATATAATAATCATTTTCTACTCTGTTGTTCTCACTATGGAGGTCTATTGTGGCTTTAGTAAACAACAGTTACCTACATAAGGCAATCAACACCTCTGCAGGACACCAGCTTTTCCCTCTCCTGCACAACAGAGGTCAGCTGGTATGACCCGACACACTGATTTATCATCCCCTCCGAATGAAAGCTGTTGGAAGCAAGGACACAGCATATGGTTACATGCATTCCTCTACACTATTACACCTTGACGCACATTTTTCACTTCACCCCTGATAATATATTGATTAGCCACTTATTGATGTTTATTTACTCAAAATGGGGAAAAAAATTGGTTCTTGTATAAAACAAAAAGGCAATTTATTCTGCTGGTTAAAAGAACATTTCGCCAATTTCAAGCAACACCGTCCTGAACGCTTAAACGTCCTCGGCAACAGCTGTTGCTGCGCTCACAGCGATTTCAGTTGAAAGACATTTAACTTTAACAGCGCAACACTCATCAATGTCACTTCCCCTCACTGACCAATCCAAATCAAGAAGGGGCGGGACTTCTGATATTAGCTTTGTCAACAACAATGGCGGGGGGAGACGCTTGTCAGACTCGTCTTTTTTTTTTAGGTCGTTTTTTTTAGGAATTTCTAGGTCCAGAGCTGCCGCTGATGCCAGGACATGGCTTCTTAATATTGTTTTAATTATTTCTTGGTGAGATTTCCTTGAATGAAAGCAAATATTAGGCACACACAGAGATTTCTAAAACTCACCTAACGGTCGTCAAAGAGGAAAAGCAGAAGTAACTTTTTTTCTAATATAGCACACAGCCAGCAGTTTTCTACTGGAAAAAAACGCTAGATGTGCACACGGCTGAACACAGAAGGCACAGTCCTCTTTTTGTCTTGAGCCTGGAGTCTGGAAAAACTAAAGGGCCTTGTCAGAGGACCTTAGGCATGAATGAGTCCACTCTAAAACTTACAGGTAGCCAATGCAGGTGTGATGATTTTAATCACATCCTTTTTACTTGTATCAGAATGAAGACACAGGAACCAGCAGTGCAAAAATGCTATTTCATTTCAAGATATTAGGGCTGATATCAGCAGCAAATGACTCACTCTCCGGGTGGGGAGTGAGTCCTTGAGTTCAAGTATCTCGGGGTCTTGTTCACGAGTGAGGGTAGGATAGAGCGTGAGATTGACAGACGGATTGGCTCGGTGTCAGCAGTAATACAGGTGTTGTGCCGGACCGTTGTGGTGAAGAGGGAGCTGAGCCTGAAGGCAAAGCTCTCGATTTACCGGTCGATCTACGTTCCAGCCCTCACCTGTGGTCATGAGCTATGGGTAGTGACCGAAAGAATGAGATCGCGGATATAAGCGGCCGGTAATGAGCTTCCTCCGGAGGGTGGCTGGGCTCAGCCTTAGAGAGAGGGGGAGGAGCTCAGAGTAGAGCCGCTGCTCCTCCGCATTGAAAGGAGCCCTTTGAGGTGGTTTGGGCATCTGTTAAGGACGCCTCCCTTTAAAGGTTTTCCAGGCACAACCAACTGGGAGGAGCCCCCGGGGCAGACCCAGAATGCGCTGGAGGGATTATATATCCTGTCTAGCCTGGGAACGCCTCGGAATCCCCCAGGAGGAGCTGGAAAACATTGCTGGGGAGAGGGAAGTGTGGGTTGACTTACTGCGCCTGCTACCACCGCGACCCGACCTCGGATAAGCGGAAGAAAATGGATGGATGGATGGATGTTGTACAGTTAAACCAGCTTCAAAGTCGTGCTTACTGCAATCACAACGATGCTGAGTAAGACTGAGATCCAGAAACTGTACAGGCCACTGAAGCGGTGATATGTCAGTGTTGGGTTCCTGAACCGTTTGACAACAGTACCTCGTGGCATAGAGCAGAAATATCTGGATGGATAAACTGCAGTCATGAGACTCACTGACAGTGTTGCATTGGTGTGCTGTGTTTTTTAGCAATCCTTCATTAAGCTTTAGTTAATGTGCACCAGACTGTGTTTTCTTCACACCATCACACTGCCACAAGCAGCCTGTGATGTTTACACCTAACAGGATGGCTCCATGGATTCATGCTGCTTGCGCCAAAATCTGAGTCAGCATAATGCAAAAGGGTCCTGAATATTACTCTCCACACTGCAGGAATGTTTTTCTGTTCCTTCTTAACAAATCACAATTTTAAACATTTTGTAAAAACAATAAAGAGGTAATAAACCAAGAGAGACGTAAGGTGTCAAGAGTGTCGAGTGAATACACATAATTATCCTCATTTTCAAATTGTCAATGACAGAAAAAAACCTTGTAAATAATCGAGTGGATTTAGCAGTAAGACAATCACCATAGAAATGTGAGTAGATCGCATGGCAACCCACTGAGTCATCGATGGAAAATTCTCTAAGCCTATATGAAGAAATAAAACACAAACAAAGCATGAAGTGTGAGCAACAAGGACAGTAACATAATAAAGAGGCCACAGAGAATGAAACAAAGGAAAAGACTGAAAGAGGCTTGTGTTCAACAATGACAAAGAGAGATGAGAGAGCCAGCTAAGGACAGACACAAGCTGACAAAGACCTATGTTTCATGACAGTCCAAAGAGTCTGCTGTGTCTGGTGAAAAGTCTGGTATAGCATTATCATTGTGTGTGTGTGTGTGTGTGTGTGTGTGTGTGTGTAGGTGTGTAGGTGTAGGTGTAGGTGTGTGTGTATACGTTTGTGTTATATCTCAGTATGCCCTTGGTTAAGTCAGTCTGAGCTGCAGGTTTAAAAATAGCATCTGTGAGGATGCAGATCTATTTATACCCTTCACACATACTGCAAGCAAGCTTCACTGCATCCCTGGTTGAGTGTGTGTGTGTGTGTGTGTGTGTGTGTGCGCGTGCGTGTGTGTGTGTGTGTCTGTACGTGTATGTGACGACCGATTGAGCTCATTTTAATTCTTGCTTTGCGTCGCTCTATTGCGTTGTGCTAAGTCATTCATTTTGTTTCTCCCTCTTTCATCCTTCTTTCTGAATACCAAGCAACCACACACACACACACACACACACACACACACACACACACACACACACACACACACACACACACACACACACACACACACACACACACACACACACACACACAGACACACACACACACACACACATTTTTCACAGGTAACGGCTGGTGCGTCAAACTCTTGTTTTTTGCCTGCAGGAACAGGCGATAAAAGATGCAGCTGTGTTGAAGGAGCCCGATGGCTCGCTGCCACTGATGCACTCACTCTGATTCAGACGGGGAGGCCGGAAGACTTGCCAAAGACATGACGTAGCTTTATTTTAATATAATATCAGAATAAGAGTGTCGTAGGGTATAAAGAAAAAACTTTACTTCACTCAATATGACATATTCCTTTCTAAATAATGGGATGCAGGAGAAAACAAAAATACATAGATATACAAGTCATTTTCCATTACTGCACAATGCAGAAACAGACAGCAAGAGAGATGAGATGATAGCAATCAGTAAGATAGATGATATCTGCTTATACACATGTTTTTAAATCATCTTAAGTGACAGCTGTCTGATGCACTGGAGGACAATGTTATTTATTCACAGTTCTGTTGCTGCTCTCTACTGTTCACTTTATGCCCAGAGCTTTGCTTCTCAGTTTCATTATTAGTAACAAACACTTTTCCCACTAGCTTTGTGAGGTTCTAGTTTGTGAGATTGAGGCAGCCAAAGAGAAAAAAATCTCCCCTTCAAGTGACTTCAACCAGCAGGTTCATGCAGGTCTAAGTTCAAAGGCTTTATATGCGATTTTTTGATCCAGCAGATGTCGCCCTTGAGCACCAGCATGAAACCAAAACAACTCACGCTGCATTGTTGTGTTAGCATGCTAATGCTAGCAATCTTTATTATGCTGGTATCTTCACACTGCATGTAAATTTACCTGAAATGAGCGTGATCTAGAAACACAGTTAAGCAGTGAGTACAGTATGTTATTCTTCTTTTCTCTAGTCCCTCAATTAAACAACTTTTATACACGAGGGGAGGAGTCAGCCGGCCGTCCCGGCGATGTAAACAAAGTGAAGATAGGACTCTGAAAACTCTGAAAACATCACAGACAGTGGGACTCGGGTGTTACACCCATTGTAGACAGTCATGACTCACAGAGTTATTTTCAGAGGATATACTTGATTTATATTTAAGTGTGAAAAATGACTCTTAAAACTCTCTCAAAAGTCTTATGAGAATTACATTACTTCTAATCATAAATAAATCATTGGGAATATAATGGGGATGTTTTCGTACTCTATTAGAAAACTGTGTCCTGAAAAAACACAACTCTAATGTGTGACTCTTAAGTTAAGATCTATTTCAGCCTACATAAATGCCTGTGTGCATGTTCGTGTGTGTGTGTGCATGTGTGTGTGTGTGTCTGAGTGCCACAGAGTGTGTGATGGTGAGTGTGAAGAGCATTCCAATAACCAGAGTGAAGCTGTTATTAGATTTGGATCCCTGCACTCTTTATTAAACCTCGGTTCAATTCAGTTTAATAGAGAGAGAGCAGAGTTGCATCTTTTACGAAACGAGGGGGGACACAGCCCGAGACATGCAAACACACGCCTACACACACACACACACACACACACACACACACACACACACACACACACACACACACACACACACACACACACACACACACACACACACACACACACACACACACACACACACACACACACACAGGTAGCGGTATAGAAGAAGTGGAGGTGGCCTGCAATTAAATAGCTGATGAAGAAAAGGGCGAGTGCACCCCAGAGTAGGTGCAAGATTGACTGAAGTAGAGCGCCAATAAATAAAGAGTGAAGAGGGGACAGTCGCACTGCTCTGAGTCAAATGTGTGCAGTGGTTTGCAGCGTGTGTGTCCCCCCCCCCCCAGGACTTCTTAAACTAAGAAGGAGGTGAGGGAGTGGTGCAGTCTCCTGCTAATCAGTATTCAACTGAGAGAGAGAGTGTGACGGAAGGGGAGGGAAGAAATAAAGACTTGACAAGATTGAGAAAAAAAAAGAAATATATGGAAAGAATCAGTTTTTTTTTGTGAATGACAGCAGAGTCAGAAAGAACAGTGGTTCAAAGCAGGAAGGCGAGAGAAAAAAATATGGGGAAAGCGAGGAGGGTGGAAGTGTTGTAAATTACAGTGGGCTGAAGAGGAGGAAGAGAGGAGGGAGGAAAACTCCACGACTGACTAGGAGGAGGGATCCCTCTTCTCTTCTCATCTCATCTCCTCCCCTCCCGCCCTCCCTCCCTCCCTCCCTCCCTCTCTCCCAGGCTACAGGGGGCCTACAGGACATTACTCTTCTGTCTTTTTATTTCAATTCTCCATCAACCCTCAGGTTACGACGAATATAGAACAGGCACGCTTGTGGTCATCTCTGTCTTAGTTTTTTTTATATGACATGAAAGTCTAGCTCTGCACAGAAATAAGAACACTCTCTAACCAAAATACAATAGAGGGGTAAGCCAGTGATTGATAAGCTGTAGTCCAACCATTGACTGTCTGTTGATCGTTAATAGATCAGTGATAGATTGTTTGTTTTGGAGTCGTTAATCACACGGCTGATTGTTTGATTGACTAGTCAGGGTGCATGAATGATTAGTGGCTCATGCCGTGATAGATGAACATGCTCTAATGAGCTGATCAGCACTAATGCTCCAGTCCCTGCTACTTATTATTACATGACCAAAATGCCAGTAGCTGACTGAAATTGCTTTTGGCTGCATGGATGGGCAGATAGGGTTGGTGGGTGAGTGGTCATGATGTTGAACTCAAGAACATTAATAACAAGGATCATCTCAAAGGAGATGGGGGCCGTTCTTGTTTGATTTGTTTTTAATTTCAGGGAGATCGTGGGTGCATTTGGAGAGAGCTCAACAAATAGAGGGCGAAAGACAAGGACACAAGGTTTTTTTTTTTTAAAGCTGGTATAAGCTACTTTATCTGATTTCACCAGGACAGGACATGATCTATGTGTATGACTTTAGTAGGTTGTCACCGTGCAGGACAGAAAAGCCTATTGTTGACAATCATCTGGAGTCAAACAGTGTGTGTTTCACTGTGCATGAAATCGTAACTTAATCTTAACCAACCGTCAATATGAATATACATATATGTATATATATATTATTTCATTTAAATGATCAATTTATGCACTTATTGATGTAAATACTGTAATTGACATCTTAATTGACCCATCTGTCACATAACTGCATTTTACTTCTCATGTTACTTCAGCATCTTTTGCACTATTCACCACTGCACTGTTTCATATTTAGTCATGTAAATATTAGTCTTTTCTTATTCTGTTTATTGTTGATATTTAATGTTGTACCTGTACATAAGAGAGCACAGTTCACTGAAGTTAAATTCCTTGTGTGTGTAAACATACCTGGACAATAAATCTGATTCTGATTCTTCATCAGCGTTTCTGTTGATTGTGTATCTGTATCAGTAAAAGGCTCCAGTTTATGCAGCAGGTTTCGATTGTATAAATATATATGTTGTTTAACTCTACAAGTGCTGTCTGTGCTGTGCTTCCAATTAGCTTTTTGTGTGAGGCTATATATTTTTGTATGTTAGGCAAGTATGGGGTTTAATATCAACGAGCGATTAAGTGCTCCTGCAAGCTACAGTGCACTGTATGGTCATGTCTGGAAAAAAAGGATGAGAGTGTAATAGGAGGACAGGTGGTGTGTTCAGCAGGGAGCAGCTAGGTGTGTGTGGGCGGGACCTTGCACCCTGCTGCTACTCTGATTGGACAACTAGAGGGTAAGCTGTGACATCAATGCCCTTGCCTTAGGCTTGTGACCCTCTTCAGTATCAATAACACACAAACAAAAAACACACACACACAGCATGGAGCATTTTAAATGGACAAGTGAAGTCTGTTAATAAGCCACATGTCCATTATATCACCAGGGAAACATAGGAAGCCCTCAACCCAAACCCACTCTTCCAATAATGCCCCCCATGCAGACTTCACTGGTGGGCTCTCAGAAGAATTAATGTAATTTGGAACCAGCTCGAAACATAAAAAAAGTATAAAAAGGCTTGTAGTATGTCATTTTGTCCTACGGAGAACTGTGCTCATTTAACCTAAGGAGCGAAAAGGAATATAGAATTTCTCGGCACTCGGTTTTTATGTTTTTTTTTGCTTTATTGTGTGAAAAAAATCACCTAATTATCTGTTAGTGTTGTACTTACAAAAGGATGTGTAAATTCTGTAGTTGTATCAAATACTGTCCTTATCTTGTTACACTGACTCACCTCATGTATTTTTATTCTATAGCGGTATCATAATGTTACAATCATAATAATATTAGGGTGCAGAAGGCCTAGGGGTTAGGGTGCACTCGACGTAGGGAGGCTATAGTCCTGCGGGCTGGGGGCCCGGGTAATCGGGTCTTGACCCTTGGCTACTTACTCGCATGTCACTCCCCACTCTGTCCTGGTCTCCTACTCTATCCACTGTCCTATCAATTGGAGACAAAAAAAAAGCCCCAAAACAACAAATAACACTGAGAATTATTTTAAATCCTGTAGTGTTTTCAAAGTGTAGCTTTAAAGGTCCCATATTCTTCTTTTTCTGGTTTTATATGCCCTTTAGTGTGTTTTCCAAGTGTCCTGTGCATGTTTAGTCACATCTATGTGCAAAAATTCAAAGTCCACGTAAACGCAGCTTCTCCTACGTCCTCCTGTTAGCTGTAGCATTAGCTGCATGTAACGCTCGGTTCTAGCCCCCCTCGATAAAACTTTGTCAGTGTGACGTCATTGTCAGTGTGATGTCACTGATCTGAGCCCATTGGCTTGTTGTGGCCCTGCAGCTCATGTTGAAATTTCCGAGACGCGTGCTGAGCAACTGACCAATAACGACAGAGCGGATCGGCAGACCAATCAGAGCAGACTTGGCCCACGTGGGGTCTAACAGTGTGGGCTCAACAGAGTGTAGCTGACAGACTCAGAGCGTAGAGGGAGCAAGGAGGAGCAGGACATGAAAACAGACACTTTTTTTGGACTTTATCTATTGTGAACGTACAAAAGTAGGAACATAGATTAAATATATGAACCCCAAAAAGGGCAGATTATGAGCTCTTTAAAAGTAGCTCTAGCAAAAGTTCAGACAGGAAGACTATATTTTGCACACTCGTTTTATTGTTTACTGTCATACCATGTCAAATCACTCCTCCACGCATGCTCACTTATTACTTCTCTTAATCATCACCTGGTCACATCTATCCAATAGATGGAGCACTGCTCCACTCCCTCATTGTTAGCCTAGCATATTGCTGCTGTCTATTTTAACAATGGCTTTTTCTTCCACTAGTTCCTTCATGCCATCGTTACGAGCGACCCTCCACCTCTCCATCGCCACCAAGCCTTCGCAGTTTCATCACCTCCTTCATCCCATCAGCCTCTGATGACATCATCAGCCATTGTCCGGTCAACCCCAGCCTTCGCAGTTAGCCTCAGATGACATCATTAACCATCTCCTCATCAACTCCAGTCTTCACAGTTCAATCAACTTCTTCATCGCATCAACCCAGACGACATCATCCACTAACACCTCCACCACCAGAGTCTGGACTCTAGGTGGGGGATAATTCTTGTTGCCGCTCAGGGCAGACATCTTCAATCACCCTGTAGAGTTCAAGCACCAAAGATTCTCTGACAATCATTCTATGTCACATATGTAAAATAAACCTTTCATCTTTCAATCATTTACTTGTCTCTCCTGATTGAAATGCCTTTGGTGAACTTTCAGGTCAATGTTGTACAAGTGACCTAAGTGTTGTTATGTAACTAAAAAGAGTGAGAGTTAGATATAAACTATAAGCATGTTGTACAGTATCTATTCTTATGGTATACAATCATGTATGTCTACACAGTTGGATGAAACAGATACAGACAGGCAGGATAATGGAGAGCAGAGAGAGACAGGCAGAAAGATAACAAACACACCAAGACAAATTCCTTGTATGTGTAAATGACCTGGCAATAAAAAATATTCTGATTCTGTTCAAATTTCTTTTTTCTTCTTTCTTTCAAATATCAGGAAAGCTGGTTGAAAAAGAAATACAGGAACACACACAAACGCTTCACACAACTGGAGAGGAAACCTAATCAATTCAACCTAGGCTCACTGTGGAGAGCTAACATTGACATTTAGTCCAAGTGAAACCCCAACAGCATACAATCTCATCTGAGTCAACCTCAGAACCCATCGACAGTCATCTTTTTTTATCACCATCTGATAGACGGGTTGCATAGAAGATATAAATGTCTCTCGGAACAGAATGAAAATTTCTCAGTAATTCCAGTGAAGCAATTTGTTAGCGTTAAATCACTTTCAGAAGAAGACTTCCTTTTTGTTTTTTTCAGAGTTTACGTCAACTAAAACGTCGTCATTTTGTGGTCCATAATATCCTAGAGTTGCACCCATTCATCTATTAAAACCTCATTCCAACAGTCGACAATATACGTTACACAGCAGCCTCACTCTAGCTCACGTTGAGTGGTATGAGCCTGAAACAGAAAAGAAAAAAGGAAATAAATCCTTGTACATCACAACCAGTTTAGGAAATCCTTTGGGACAAATAATTGGTCAATACAGCTCGGACTTCTACAACCAGAAACATGAACACTTCACATGCTGACAACTCAGACCCATGCCTTGATTGTAGAAACTGTAAAAAGAAGGATTGCATCCAAGCTGATTTTCCAGGATCATATGAGAAAGAAAACTGATATAATCTTATAACAAAAGACAAAATCTGCAGGTACATTTTTGGGTTTTTCACAACCAATTAGAATTCACCAAAAGGTATACATGTATCACTTTTATTTTAGTGCTAAAATGACGAGTCAAAGCTGTTATGCACTTAGTACCTGTTGCTTGGTAACGGATACTGTATGCATATGCATTTTTTGGACTGAACAATAGCATGCTGCTGGGTGAAAAAGATGCTTTCTGCTTCATTTTCAGGATCTAATGATCTTACTCAAAGCACACATGCACAACAATGTGTATATATGTAGCTATACTTGGACAAATGTATAAAGCACATGTTACGACAAAAGGGTTCAACAGAAAGCCTTTGCAGCTTTATGACAGGCGATCAGTATGCCAAGCATTAGTGAAAGGCTGAAGTACTTTGTGTTCCCAGATATCATAACAGCAGTAATAGCTGCTTTCTGGGTATTTGTGACGCTACTGTAGACCTGGGACAATCCATTAAAACGCAGCATGTGTGTCTGAGTGTGTGTATTTTTTGTTGTTATAACTGGTCCAGGTTATCCTCCACTGCCCACAGCTGTGTTAATATTCTGTACACACTGGGTGCGGCCAAAACCCCCATTAATCATGTTTGTGAATGTCTAATCTCAACATTACTTGCACCGGATTCATTTTCCATGGCTGTCTGCAAGATTTATAATGGCGTTTGGAAAAGGTGAGTGTGGTGTGCGTGTGTTCACATGGGATGTAATACATTGTTACGGAAGCATGCTCCTTAAACTTGTCACCTTGTTGAGGGGAAGGATGTCCTGAGTGTGCAGTTCAAAGACTCAGTAGAGGACCAGCATGATGATGCACACAGCATTTCTTTTGATTGTGTTTTTTGTGTACATTGGTGTGACTGTGTTTTCAGTTGGTGTAGGTATGCTCTGCAGAACATGTATACATAAAGCCAAAGGTGGGACAAAGTCATTGCAAGTCACAAGTAAGTCTCAAGTCTTTGGTCTCAAGTCCCAAGTAAAGACAGGCAAGTCTCAAGTCTTTGGTCTCAAGTCCCAAGTAAAGACAGGCAAGTCTCGAGTCGAGTCCCAAGTAAAGACTGGCAAGTCGAAATCAAAAGTCCTAACCTTTGAATTCCGAATCCCAAACAAGTCATTAGCTCTCTTCACCAAATTAAATGCCATTTTTCACAGAGTAATAATTTGTTACAGTTACACAAATCATGATTGTTTATAAGATTTTATTTACTACTTCTACTTCTTACTACTTCTCTAAAATAACAGGACCAGTGTGACTGACTCTGTTTTGTTTATTTTTCCTAAATTCTGTTTTTTCCATTTTTATTTGACTAAATTCTGTGTTTGACGGTGCGTTCCATTGGATCAGATCACTGATTTGGGTCATTTGATTAGATCATGTCAGGAAATTGAGACATTTTTAAATATAAATTAGCTCACCTTTATTTATTTTCCAAAAGGTAGTATGCCTAGTGCCCAGGCCACCCTTGCTCCCCCTTTTTTGACAGTGTTTGTGAAGACACACGGACGAGTCCGACTCGAGTCCAACTCATGTGACTCAAGTCCACACCTCTGCATAAAGCTTGACCAGGTTGAGTCACATGTGTCCCAGTTTGTTGCCATGATGATAGTAAACCAGTATCAGATGTGTATCTTTGTTTTCCAATCATTCAACAACTTATTCCCCCCGTCTGTTTTCAAGATATATTTCAATTCAATTCTCAAATCCATCATTACAACACAAGGTCAGCCAGCTTACTTCATTCTTGCATTTATCAGGACATCGTTTTCTCAATTCTCCATCAGATTCAGAGGACCTCATTGTTGGAACAATTTACCCAATCATATTAGAAACAGCACCAGACTCAACTTATTTAAAAAACAAACCATTTATTTCCTGCTTGGCCGATTAACCAACGCGCCATCATAATCATTCTCTGCCATAAGAGCTTATTTTCCTTTTCCCCCTCTTCTTTAATTTGTCTCTTTCTTGTTTTGCTTTCTTTTACACCTTACTGAGTATGTGTTATGTTTTTGCTTGGACTATATTAATAATTTGTCTGTGTGTTACATGTTTCTCTTTAGAAGGGCCACTCGACGAGCCCGTCTGGGTTTATTTGGCTCCTCCAGCGCATTTCTTTCAAAATGTATATTTTGTTAATTAACTAATCATTATGTACTGTGTGTTTTTCAATCGATCTATTATGTGTTTGTTTTTGTGCAATAAAAAAAAAGGGCTTTTAGGAGAATACCATCAAGCTGATGAGATCAGATCACATAAATGAAAGGAAGTTTGAGCGGGGAAATGAGAATAGAGAGGGGATGCAAGAGAGGATGCGCCTGGCCAACCTTTTAAGGAAAATTAGCTGCTCTCTGGAAAAGGCAAGATCAATTGTAGTGAAACTCCTACAGTATGAAGACAAAGAAATCATCCTCTCTAAGGCGAGAGCTCACCTCAAGAACACTTCAATTTATGTAAATGAGGACTTTTCTGAATCCCTCAGAAGAAGAGAGCAGACCTTATTTCAGCAATGAAACAGGTCAGAGAACATCGAGACTATGTGTTTTATCAACTACGATCAGCTGGTAATCAAACCCAGAAAACAACAGCAACCAACCAGCATGAGTGAATCTGTGCCAGTAAGACTGTTTACTCACTGTATCTATTGTTTCTTGTTCTTTCTTTGCACTCCAATACTATGACATTATTACTCTTACTGACATTGTTCCCTTTTTTCTAGATCCTTGCTTGTGTTGTACTTACTCTCTGATGTACGTCACTTTGGATAAAAGCGTCTGCTAAGAGAATTGTAGAATTGTAGAATTTTACAGCTGCTGCAGAGGCCGAGATAGTTGAAACCCACCAGACAATGATTGCATGTGTCTATAGACCACGTAGTTCCAGTTTTATCTGTGTTTAATAATGCCATAGAAAATGTACTTGATATCATTTCAGAAGATGGGAAAACATGTTAGTTGATTGGTGAATTGTATGAATATTGGTAAATATGAATGAACAATTTAACCCCTTCACATTCTGATGTCATATTGCGCTTGTTCTTCTTATTTGTTATTTTATGTGTAAAAGAAAAAAAAAAAAAGAGCATACTAATGGCATCACACAAACACACACTGATAGCCTAGGAAGCATCTTTCTTTGAATCGCCATCATTGACCTAAGCATGTGCATACACACACAAACACACACACACTAAAACGCGACACCAAGTGCATGCTCGTTTGGTGCTCCAGTTGTGGTCAGCAAGTGAGGAAGGACAAGCAGATCTCATTACCTGCAACTAATAGTCTGCCTGGAGAGCTGGATGCGGATGAACCCGCTAAATGGCAGACAGAGGAGCTGTTTGTCTAGACAAAGGCCGTCTAGAGACATTGATCTCAGACAGCAGAATGAACCTCCTTTTTAGCAATTCTTCAAAATAGAGGAGAAACTACAAGAAGTGAGGACTATCCTTTAGTTTAGGGAATGAAAAAAAGGATGAATTTGTTTTTGTCAGCATTAATTATATGTGCATTTCACAATGCTACTCTAAGGGAATCATGTGCCAAAGTCATAAAACACTCTCTGAAATTGTATGTCTATCTTTTAAATAGCCTCACCCTGAAGATCAAAGTTGTGAATCTGAAAATGAGTCAGAAACTGTCAGTCACTACACCAACATGAAAACTTCACAAAATGTATTTCTCATAGCCTAATGGTTAATAAATTAATATTCCCACTGTTATACAGTTTTACCACTAAAATTACCACTACATTTTACCTTCATGGTCATCAGCATCTCCATTGTAAACATCACCGGTATAGCTGCCACTCTCTTCAAAATGTGGGGCGTCAGCTATAAGATAAAATTTGACATTACATCGCTGATTGCAGTGTAGAGTAATTGTCTTTGTAATATCCCACCAAAACTACATTTAAGAAAAATATTAGGCCGCGCATAAAACGGATCAGAACTCTACTCAGTCTGCAAAACAAGATTTGACAGTGCGAACGCATTGGATTTGTGAGGACAGCATTCAACTGATGCAAAAATAAGAAACAAAAAGATCACACTAGCGTCGTGGAGCATTAACTTATAGGTTCTTTTTTTAAATTATAGTCAAAGCTGCTTTACAACTTCTTGTGGCAGTGTCAATCCACTCAGCACAAACTTAAATTGTATGTTACACGTCAACTGTTCTAGTTCTTTTTAAAGACAAGGTTCAACCTGTTACAGCCTCAAAATAAACACTTTAAAAAGTGGCAATTCTTACCAGATGAAGGAAAAGGGATTTTTTGAATGAAACCACTGAGACTTCTTGCCAACCCACGAAACAATCGAATTAGTCTGAGATTGGGTTTTAATCTGATCTGATCTGATGTTGGAGCAAAACAACTAATGGTTGAAATCAAAAAATGAAAATCAAATCATTAGGGGCTGTAACTACACTCAGAGACACCGTTTTTAGAATATGCTTGATCCAAATATGACAGAAAGACAAAAACTCATCATGGGAAAATAAGCTGATCAGTTTGATATTCATTTGTTGCTCCAGTGCAGAAAGCTAAAATAGTTTAATATGTATGCTAAACAATCATGTATACAGGCTTAAATATGTCAATCACATATTGTCCTTGATGAATTTGGATTCTTAATTGATAGGTCAATTTTTACATCCTAAATATCTCAAGAGTTATTCCAAAACAATCATCCAGGGTAGGCTGAATCGGGCTTAACCATCTCCTTGTAATTGTTTTCTTACTTGCCACCAAGAGTATTTGCAGCAGTTTTATCTCGCTCCTACGTTCCAAAAAAGAGACAAGACCCAGGTACAGAACATCAAAACTCAGATGTATTTGAGTGTTAAAGACTGTGCTCAAAAGCTTTATATGCGATTTTTCACACTTAAATGATAAGTCGTCTTGAAATATCTAATAATATTCTCCCACCAATGCTTATTTACAGATTTCCAACTTCTTAGAAAGGAGGAACTCCAAAGCTGAGTATTTCCTCTAAAACATCCAGTGTGGGGACGATAGTGTGTCTCGCAGCTGGTTAGAAAACATTTGTTGTCAAGCCAAGTGACCTCGTGTGATATCAAGTTCTCTGAAGCTGCCACACCAGCTGAAGAAGATAAAGAGAGCTGACTAAGAAATGAGGATGTACATGAAAGGGATTTAAAACGCTCAATTCTGATTTTACTCTGATAAGTTTCATGCATTGGCGCTCTGAAACTTGACTTGCAGACTGAGTAGTGATCTGTTCATTTTTATGGTGTCTCTAATCTTTTATCAGCATTATACTAATGAACTGCTACAGCATAGACTAGTTGGGGTGACTTTTAAGGGTCATTTTCACAGGACTGAGCAGGGGAATTTCAGTTGCACATGCACAGGACACTTAGAAAACACACTAAAGGGCAGATAAAACTAGAAAAAACATAATATGACCCCTTTAAAGGTGAGTTTAAATTTACTCTTCAGTCGCAATAAAATGCTTGATCTAATTGAATAAAGAAACAAATTCATTAAATTGTACAGAATCTCCTGCAGTGAGAAAAAAACCCATCATGACAATATTAAAGGATCTATACTAAGACAAACGTGATTAGGTGACATGACTCAAACAAGAATCATTACGTTTTTCTTTGGGAGCTAAATAAAACACAGTGCTACAGGAAGTGTTTGCGACAACATCGAATGTATTTACCATCTCCATCCGGACCATTAACCTCTGAGAAAGAAAACAGAAAATCCAATCAAATCTTAGGATACAAAAATGATGATGATGCTTTTTTTTCAGTGTGTTGCTAATAAACACAGTATATCATCTACAGTAGTAGAACATACAGTACTCAACAGTCTTTATTAAACTACACACTGAGTCGTTTCATAAAGTGAACAATTGTTTCCTCTAACCTCAACCAGCCACCAAACCAACCTGCCCACAAAAAAAGATAGCAATTTACAGCTAGCGATGCTTAAAGATGCTAACACTGAGGTCACACACTAACACACGCTAACACAAACAAATAAATAATGGAGTCAGATTTACCCAGGGTGATCTCATCATAAGGATGTTCCTCTGGTGAAGCTGATGAAAATCAAGAGGGTGTGAGGATATTAACCAGAGTCCTAGTGGTGTGTGTGTGTGTGTGTGTGTGTGTGTGTGTGTGTGTGTGTGTGTGTGTGTGTGTGTGTGTGTGTGTGTGTGTGTGTGTGTGTGTGTGTGTGTGTGGTGGGGATGAAAAGGGAAATCATGAACTTCCAAACTCCATGTGATCTGCAGAGTCCCTCTGCACCTTTAAGAAAAAGCTAAAGACCCAGCTCTTTCATGAATACCTACTAACTTAATGATGATGGTCTCCATATTATTGATGATGATGATGGTAATGACGATGGTTTCTGTTTGATAACGACGACTTATAAGATGGTTTCTATACTGATTAGAGCTCTCAAGAACTGCCCTCAATGTTGTGCTTTGCCTCTGGTCACTTCCTGTCAGCACCTGTGTGTCCAATCAGACTCAAAGCTGATCGTTTGCTCTTACTCACATTGTTCCCTTTTTTCTTGATCCTTGCTTGTGTTGTTCTTACTCTCTGATGTACGTCTCTTTGGATAAAAGTGTCTGCTAAGTGAATTGTAGAATTTAACATCATTTACATCTCGTCTGAAGCAGTATCAGTTTCACAGATCACACATGAACATTCACACAAGTATAGAAACTAGACTTGTGTGAATGTTCAACTCAGCAGCCATGAATTTGCAGACAGGGATGGACAAAATAAAAAAAATAAAATCCTATCATTTTTTTATTCCATTGCAAATGAACCCTATCACTATTAGCAACTAATCCATTTATGAATGCAGATCATCATCATATCAAGGGGCTATCTATCTATCTCTGAAGAAAAACTGCTTCCAAGACCTTCTGTGCAGCAGGAGTGCAGCTGGTCATTCCCTGCTATGGTCACTGCACACCCAACATTTTGTCACCAAAACATACAATCTTCCTGCGCTTTATGTGACTCAACAACTGGTTGACATCAATGATGCATTTCACAGTTTACACCCTGGCACTAAAAAAATTATAGTGAACACTACACAGTTACTGGTTCTGATGGTCAGTGTTGCATAACGGAGCCAGATGGTTTACTTGGCTGGGCCATGGCGCTGGCAGCCATGCAACTGAAGGCTCGTTTCCTGCATGGTCAACATGAAAGAACGGCAAAAACACCGTGTGTTCGCATTTGTTGCAGGGTTATGGATTCAGGCTGCACCGACGGAAGAAAAAAAAACAAAAAAAAAAAACAGTGACAGCAGATCCATTCAGTAGACACAGGCCCACTAGCTGCTGTTGAGTCATCACATTTCCGACAACGTTTGTGTCAACATCGGTATGCATCACAGTTTCCCACAACTCTCTATCATTTGGCTTTGTTCAGCATAAACATGACACTGAATTGTTGAATCTGAATTAATCATCTGTTGAAGTGTCTCCTGCAAAATGACACTGTGTTTCAGTAAAAGAGACACACTACTATAGAGGAGGAGGAGGCATCCAAGGATACAGTAGGAGGTGTAGTGGTAAAGGTTTTTAGACGTCAGAGAAGCAGGAAGAGAGAAAGTATCTTCAAAGGAGTATGATTATTTCAGTTATGTATCCGGATAGAGAGAATGAGATTTGTAAGTGGTTACAGACTAGAGTCATGTGTGTGTGTGTGTGTGTGTGTGTGTGTGTGTGTGTGTGTGTGTGTGTGTGTGTGTGTGTGTGTGTGTGTGTGTGTGTGTGTGTGTGTGTGTGTGTGTGTGTGTGTGTGTGTGCAATGGTTGTTTGCAAGATCCAAATTGAAATTCCAAATTGACCCTTGATCTGTACTTCCTGTGCCTCTGTTGATCTGAAAGGAACATGAGAGGTCTCAGCAATGAGTGTGGCCGCGCACTCCTGCACGACCTTTCTGAGGACATGAGGGAACTGTTTCCATTAAGCTAATGAGAGTCTGATCCATGGTGATGTATGTGGAGTGGCAGGATGTAGAGGGAGTGGGGTCAACAAGGAGCTGAAGTGTCTGTAGACAGGTGAGAAGACGAGGGGAGAAAAGTAAGGTGTACTTTCGGGGAGGGGGTGGGGGGGGGGCAGCACTATCAGAGAGGAGGAAGGACACAGTGTGTGCTTGCATACCAACAACCAAAAAAGCACACGGGGACCTGTTTGAATTTGCATGCCCTCTCCTTGAAGTAATCACAGATTACTACTGAGATTGTTCGCCCGAGGATTCAAGTGGATTCAAACAGGGCCAGGAACTAACAACTACACCGTGGTGAAAGGGGGTTGACACACTGAGGTGTGAGGGAGAGGTTCAGAGAAGAGAATATGTTGGATATGTTTACCTTCTACGTCATTACAGTCATAGTCTTGAGTGAAGCATGGATGGAGACAAAAGCACACACACACACACAAACGCATAAAAGCAAAGCAAAGCAGAAAAACAGCACATTTACAAACTGAATGAAATGATAACTCACAATGTCAAAGCTCAAATGACACTGAAATGACTTCCAGGTTGAAAAGATTACATAAGCGCTCTGCGGCCAGAAAAGTGAAGTTTAGCGTGCTTTGTTTCTCAGATATTTGGCAGAAAGTTTGCTTCTGTATTCGGCAACAAACCCCCCACTCAGACAGTCATGGTAGCCACCTGTAAACCATGAACTTTACAGGACATATACAGTTAAAGAGAGGGGAAAGAGAACTGCTGATATTCTGTGAAATACAGAAGTATCAAAAAGTAGTGGTAACAAAAAGGTGGGTTGAGTAAAGTCACCAAACATGAGAGAAATAGTGGTGGAACTCCTACCTTTAACTCTCTCTCCACGGTTGAGTTGGATCTCTCCTTCCCCCTGCGGCGTGTAGGGCTTGACCACAATGAAGGTACGTCCCGGGACGGCACTGTAGAGTTTCCGCTTGGGCCCGCGGGGGCCCGTCAATGCTGGAGGGGTGTGATGCGGGGGGCTCGGGTCTCGCTGGACAGAGCCGGGGCTGTAAACAAATACATACGTTACTGTGGTGATCCCAGGGAGCTGGTAACTGAAGCCCGTGGTCACCGACATGGTCGTCAGTGGGACGGCGACCTGGTGACACCCCCTGGTTGTAATGGTGGCCAGGGAGGGATTCATAAACAAGCTCCAGTGCCGGTCATCCAACAAGTCAAGCGTCAGTGCTCCATGGGAGAGTCATGAGAGGGAAGGTACACTCCTCCCAACCACTCTTTTTCTCCCTCCTCTTTCTACTCCCTCTCTTCCTTCCTTCCTTGATAGCACAGACAATATCCTTCTGCTCTCGTTTTACCCTCCCTTTCTATCCCTCATCTCTCAGCTCACATACCGACCGAGGTGGAAGAAGAAATATTAAAACGGTAAGAGGGACTCCACTGTTTCCTTCTCTGTCTGGGTCGGTCAGATCTGTACGGCAGCCCCCTTTGTCACACACATCCTGGAGTTGGGGGCTCCAGCGGAAAGCACAGAGATCCCCCTGGTGTATCCCCCCAGTTCCAGCTGCTCCAGGCTGGGCTACAAATCCTGCTGTGTCCTTGGGTCCTGGTTGGGAGGAGAGAGGCTGGGTCTGCTCCCCGACTCCCGCTCCTTCTCCAGGGAGTCCCTCCACGTCTGCCTCTCCTCTCCCCTCCACCCCTCACACACACACATGCTCACTCACACACTCTCTGGCAATTCTTCTGCTACTGATGCTGCTGCCGCTACCGCTGCTGCTGCTGCTGCTGCTGCTGCTGCGCTCCGTGGCTCCTCTCCCCTTTGACGCCTCGCTCACACTCACACACCACAAGCCCTCTGTGTGCATTCTAGCCGTGCGCGCAGGCACATAACACAGACAGCCCCCTCCGCTCCTGCTAACATTGCAACAACGCTAGTATGGCATATGCCGCCACCACCAGCATGTCGCTAACACGTCGCTGACACAAACATTGGTCCCAGAGCACGATTGATCTCATCCTGCCTATCTGCCTGCAGGCGTGTATGCACCATGGCTTCCCCTTAAGGCAGGCTGTGATCTGCATGTGTGTGTGTGTGTGTGTGTGTGTGTGTGTGTGTGTGTGTGTGTGTGTGTGTGTTTGTGTTTGTGTGTGGGCTTGTATGCAGTGGGGGGGGGGGGGGAAGCTTCAGTCCATTTGGTTTAATTGATGCTCCTCCCTCCTTCCCCTTCCCCTTTCCTTGAAAACCTTCCTTCTCTCCTCACTTCCATTTCACCGTCTTATCCGTCTCCTTCTAAACATTTCTTCGCATTGCATCGTCTTTCCCTCTCTCTCTCTCTTGCATCGTCTTTCCCTCTCTCTCTCTCTCTCTTGCATCGTCTCTCTCTCTCTCTCTCTCTCTCTCTCTCTCTCTGGTGGTGAATTCTAATACCCCCAGCAGCAGAGCTCCGCCTAGTCTTCATTCATCACTTCTCTGCCGCCACATAGGTTGTAGGTTGTATTCACTACCATTCAGCTGCTGGTGTTTTTATATGATATGTTGGATTGTCTTAAAGGTGTGTTTATGGTATATGTTAGCTTGTATGTGTAACGATAAAGAAATGACTTTTGATACTGTTCTCTTCAACATGATCAACCAAAAATCTCTAAACCCCTTCATCCCTTCTTCCCCTCCTTAGTCTAAGAGGTTAACTCTTGCCATGTTGTATCAGACACTTTTAAGCCTTCCTCGATACTCTCCCCCTGTGCTCTTTCTCCACCTGTCTGTCTACCTCTTGCCCTATTTCAATCCTTGTTTGTCTCTTTTCCTCCCCAACTCTTTACTGCTTTTCTCGCACTCCTTGTCACACAAGCCTCTCTTTCTCTCCCCCCCCCCCCCCCATCGAAACAACGGCTTGCTGACGGCTTTCCAATTACGGCCAGGACTGAGGGGCAGGGATGGCTGTCGCATGTTAATGTCTGAGCCCAGGCACTTAGCCCGGAGGAAGGAGGGCTGGAGAAGCGGGTATATCAGGTATATCTCAAAGTGAAACAGTGAGTCAAAAAAAATGATGCCTTTAAATGAAAACCTCTGATATAGGTGTGCATCCTTCGCTCACATGGCTCTGCCAAGCCAAACACCTGCTGTGAGGCTATGAACACAGCTTGACCCCAGCTGCCCCCTGCAGTCCAGCTGATGATGGTCCAGTCAACACGTGTCAAACAGAAGGGAAGGGGGATTGGTTCTGGTCTCATCTCCTTGTAATGACCTGTTTAACGGGATGAGGCTAAAATGGCTAAAAGATACAAACTGAAATACATTTGAATAAGCATGGATCAGATATCTGAAATATCTGAGAAAATGTATATTTAATCTACCTAAATATCTGTCATTCCAGGTATTAAATATCTTCTTACTTCCCTGTTGATGTAAGAAATGTACTTTATTTCAGATGTTGTCTGATTTTATATCGACTAAGTTACCTTTGCAATGAGCTACCATTGTTAACATCTACATGAGTCTAGCATTATTCAATTATCTTTCTATCAAACAGTTGTCGCTGAAATTCTTTGTTCTTTAAGTGACCAGGAAGCTTTGAAGATATTTGTAGTTTAATTCTTATTTGCTCTCCAGAGGTAAATGACATATACTCAGTGTACATATCCCAGAGTTGTATGCCTCAATACTTTTGGAAAAATGTTGTTCCTCTTTTTTCATGCCTTCATTTGTCATCGTTATGTAATAGTCATAAAATGTATTTTAACCTAAATGTACAGTATCATCTATTTTATTGAGCATCATGCCATTTTTTCGTATAAGCAACAAATGATATGAAGTCACATGCCAATGCAAGTCAATGCCGTGACTTGCTTGATGAATTTGACCTTTTACCTTGCTAATCTATGTTTTTTCTTTTCCTCACTATAAGTGTGTTCTCTCTGTATGTATGTTTCATGTATGTATTGCACCAAATCAGATTTTAAAATAAATACAAGCTGTGTCAAGCAGTCAACAGGCTGCTTATACAAGGAACCTCACATTTGTTAAGTGACAGAAAAAACAAAGCAATACAAATATATAGGGTTTGAATTTGAAAATATACATAACAACACACAACTATGTAAGCTACTCAATCAATTATAAAGATGCAGGATCCACACACACAAGTACACAATGACACACATGCACACACAGTTATAATGCAGTCTACTACAGAAGCTCCAATGTTTCCTAGGAGACCTGTCCTGTAACAATATCAATAAAAGGGAAAACATATAGGCACCATATGACCTGGTAGTAATCAATATAAACTTAGACAACAGTAAAAATATCTGGAATCATTAAACATAAAAATGGCAAGTATTCCTAACTGACAATTTAAAGTGAAAATAACTTTTCAAGCAACAGCTCTAATTAAAGAGGAATGGAAAAGCAGCTCAAAGAGGTCATACTGACCTTCACTATCATAGATCAACACAAATAAAGGGGCATCAGCTGATGTAAAGGATGTGAACATTAAGGTTATATTAAATAGTTTACAACAGAGTTTCAACCTTTGTGCACTTCTGTTTGGTTTCATTAAACTCAACGTATTTCACAATATGAGTCAGAATGGGAAGAACTGATATGTACTCAAATTGTTATTTCTTTAAAAAGTGCAATTCACAACTTTAAGATGCATCTCTACAAAATCGTTTGACCTCTTCATCTCTGTTTGAGACTGGACCACCCTTTCACAGATAAGGTGTGCTTATCAGAAGTAGTAATGCTATTAATTTGGGCTTTGCCAGCTATCAGATGCTAGATTAGAATCAATGAGGCCAATAGAGACAGGTCAACATTTGAACAGCTTGGTAATGAATCTGGCTTCCTCAGTTTGGGGGTCGAAATCCCTGAACTGCCTATGTAATTTAAAGATTCAAAGGAAAATGTCATTAAATGCCATTAACACAGATGCTATCTGACTAAGCAGCTTGAGTGTGGCTTTTTCCTCACAGGACTGCCCTGCCTTCTGAGGTAAATGGGTTTATCCTGAAATAGCACTGCTCTCTAAGGTGAAATGAGCACATTATGAACATGGGCATCATCAGCATCATACTCCGCATCCCCAATGATCATCAGTCTGTCCTTGCTTTGCTGCACCTGAATGCGCATATGATCTCTCATTCTTTTTCATAAACGTGGGAGCATTTAAGGCTATCAAGGTGAAACTGAGCATGGAGTCAACGTTCAGCGCTCATTGGGTAGAACGTATCAACGTCATGAACAACACATATGTTTGTGTATGGATGGCTTATGCTCAGCAAAGACTTAAAGGCTTTATATGATTTTTCACACTTAAATATAATAGAAATCAAGTATATCCTCTGAAAATAACTCTGTGAGTCATGACTGTCTACAATGGGTGTAACACCCGAGTCCCACTGTCTGTGATGTTTTCAGAGTTTTCAGAGTCCTATCTTCACTTTGTTTACATCGCCCGGACGGCCGGCTGACTCCTCCCCTCGTGTATAAAAGTTGTTTAATTGAGGGACTAGAGAAAAGAAGAATAACATACTGTACTCACTGCTTAACTGTGTTTCTAGATCACGCTCATTTCAGGTAAATTTACATGCAGTGTGAAGATACCAGCATAATAAAGATCGCTAGCATTAGCATGCTAACACAACAATGCAGCACGAGTTGTTTTGGTTTCATGCTGGTGCTCAAGGGCGACACCTGCTGGATCAAAAAATCACATATAAAGCCTTTAACCATTGAGTGAAAATTAGAGGGAAGGCTCAATTGGTTGATCAACACATATCCCCAATATTCTCTTAAGTTTTACAAATGGGATGCATAATGAAAACCAAATCACCGACCATAACTGAGCTCTGGCATCAGTTTTTCACAGTGCTTCGTACGTCTGTTCTTTGTACTCCATTACAAACCACTGAGTCTCGAAAAATGTCAAAATAAAGTCTGATGTTAGGATAGCATGGATACTGTTTGTTGTCATGGTTAGAAATGGACTTGAAAAGTCTGACAAAGTCTGGTTGCTTTTTGTCCTTTTGTAGATGATATTCAGTGAACCAGGGTGTTGCTTGTATCCATGGTCATTAGCTCTGGGTACTCACAGAAAGCACATCATGCATTTAAGGGGGCAATTTAAGGTTCCATAACAGGGTCTCTGGGATCCCCCTCAAAGTTAAGGGAAGGCTTGTGATAGAATAAAGAAACTTGCCTCAGATACATCAAACTGGGGAAGATATGGAAGACAAAAAAATGCGCTTAAATTATAACATTTCCAAACCAGTCATGAAGCGCTTGAGAATCCTTCAGAAATACCTTAAAGAGGTGGCTGGCAAGGAGGACACAATAACCCTTTTCACACATACGGGAAATCTCCTGAAAAACTCTGTAGCTTAGTCTACCTGGAGGTTCTTTAGGCTATGTGTGAACGCAAACAGACGCATTTTTCGTGCAGACTTTACCCGGAGTTTCTCCGGCCAGACCCCGAGTATTTTTCTGAGTGAGCTGATGTCTGAACGCAGCAGCATATACTCCGGAGATTTCAACTGGAGCCAATAGAAAGAGAATGATGTTTATATACAGTGACTGACTAAAGTGTCTGCACGCCACCTCTACGATCTCCGTGCTCTAATTAAACGTCTGCATTCTGTTTTCTGTTGGTCAGTTTGTTGTTCTCCTCTCTTTTGTGGATGTTGTCATCCCATTGGATTACACATAGCATTGATATAAAGGTAAATATTCTCATTATAACGTCGTGTAGTGGACTCTGTTGCTTCGGCCGCTACTTCCGCGTTGTTTATTTACGTCACATCTTACCTCAGGAAATCCCCCGACCCCCCTCTGACAGGGATAGTCCCCCGCTGTGAGGAGCATATGTGAACGGCTAGGTCGGGAGAATCTCCGGAGAACTCCTCCTGTACTTATCTAGATATTATCTGGAGTGCAGATGTCAAAACCGCTAATCATTACGGCTAATAGTTGCAGAAGATGCTAGCTAAGTATTTGACTAACTGGCATGCAATGGCCCTTTCTCAATAATTAATGGCAGTCAGAAAAATTAGACAGTGTGATACATTTGACACCTGAGCTACATTTCCACTAATACGTTTTCTTGCTGAAATGCTTAATTTTGTATTTGTACCCGAAGAGTCAACACCACTCTGGCATTTATGAGCTCCTTACACATAAACTAACAAACATTGCTGAAGCCATTTCAGTTTTAGAAACTGTTGTGTGTTTCAACAGAACAGTACTATTTTGCCTTCCTTTGATGTCAGTTCTCCACAGGTTAAGCAAAAGAAGCTTAACTCTTCATCCCCTCCTCCCCCACACACACAGTTCTGTCCTGCTTTCCTGTCTGAGTACCCCGGCCCTTAGGCTGAGTTAAGACACCGTGGATAATCTACACACTAACAGCCGTTGGTGTGTAGATTATCTATCTTTCTTTGCCTCAGACGGAAGCAAAGAAAGAGGGAAGATGTGGGGTGAAAACGAGGTGAGGACAACAACAAACAAAGTATTAAGAGGTGAAAGGAGCAGGACATCCCCATGCTGAGCCTGTTGCCTTATACATCACAGTTTCACACACACTTACCCACCAGCTGCCACATCAATATAACATGATAGCAAGTGATGTTCTACAGATTCTCCTTTTTAAGTGCAGGTCAGTCCACTGAAAACATATCTCATCCAACACATTTCACATTTCAAAAGGGTAGCAGGATCTTAAACTTATATAATGTATTTTTTTCCCCATAGCTCAAGTAGAGATTTTAAAGAGCGTTTGTTAGTGGTTAAGAGAGACTTAAAGACTTTATATGTGATTTTTTGATCCAGCAGATGTCGCCCTTGAGCACCAGCATGAAACCAAAACAACTCACGCTGCATTGTTGTGTTAGCATGCTAATGCTAGTGATCTTTATTATGCTGGTATCTTCACACTGCATGTAAATTTACCTGAAATGAGCGTGATCTAGAAACACAGTTAAGCAGTGAGTACAGTATGTTATTCTTCTTTTCTCTAGTCCCTCAATTAAACAACTTTTATACACGAGGGGAGGAGTCAGCCGGCCGTCCTGGCGACGTAAACAAAGTGAAGATAGGACTCTGAAAACTCTGAAAACATCACAGACAGTGGGACTCGGGTGTTACACCCATTGTAGACAGTCATGACTCACAGAGTTATTTTCAGAGGATAAACTTGATTTATATTATATTTAAGTGTGAAACATCACATTTAAAGACTTTAAAAACCTTACAAACAGGGTCCCAAATAAACACCCACCAAGCACCAAATGGTGGGTAAATATTATATTAATGTTTTAAAACATTCTGAGTTTTAAGCTCGTTTGGTTTCTCTCTCCTGCTCTTCTGCTGTCAGCACACACACACACACACACACACACACACACACACACACACACACACACACACACACACACACACACACACACACACACACACACACACACACACACACACACACACACACACACACACACACACACACACACCTGCTGTAGTTAGTGAACAGTGCATTATATCCACACTACTCCCTTTATACAAAATAAATAAAGGTAAGAAAATATATATTTTACTATTTCTCTATTTCCCTGATCTTATAAATTAAATGTGACTATTATTTGTGATCTGATTCAAAAGAACATCATACCTACCGGTAAGGTACCTACCATTTTAATTTTTTGGCCACTACCTCCCATGCTGCTTACAGAACCTGTTCTAAATATAACAATGCAGAAAGAACACTACAATCCTCTTGTTTGTCCCCGTCTTAACTTTCTACTGAAGCCTAGGTAGTGATGGTGAGTTCCACAGGAACCTTAGGGCCGGCTGTTGACCAGCCAAGCTAATTTCACACTCCCCTGGTACCCATATCGCCTCTAGAGTTACCATGGGCATAAACAGAAGGTCAGAGAGAGAAACAGGGAGAGAGAGAGAGGGGGGGGGTATTAGAGGGAAATTCAAGGACAGCATCAGTCTCACTTTGGTGCAGGTTCTGACCATGGAGACCAGCTGCTCGTTTTATGCCCTTTTATTCATTCACCTCAGCGTAATGCGTATTGAAGAACAAGTTGTCAGTACCCTTTAAACAGGTGGCCTCTAAAGCCAGGACACAGAAACTCAGGGAACATGTCTCCTTTTTCACTTTCATCTCTTTTTTTGTCTTTCTTATCTGGCTCACTAAACCAATACAAAGTGAGTACAGCCACAGAGTTACTGTCAAATGACTGTCATGGAGCATTAATGACAACAAGGAGCCGGATGCAGCAGAGCAAGATGCACTCAATTTGTTGGCACTATAGGGCACGCCATTTGACAGAAAGATGGATGGTAACATACCAGTGTGATTTATTAGATTAGATTATTAGATTTATTAGAATTTGTTAAAATTATATTGACTTTTATAATAAAATTTAAGACTGTGGAAATACCCTTACAATTTTGCCTTTGCTATAATTCCGATGCAGTAGGATGTGTGTATTAAACGTTTAAAAATGTGTGTTTGCCAAAGAGTAATCACACTGTATACATATTTGTGTGTGTGTGTGTGTGTGTGTGATTGACAGAATGAGAACTAGAGATAGAGAGTCTTTGATGGATGGAGTAAAAGTGACAGGAGAGTATTAGAGTGTGAGGGGAGTGCGGCTGGAGCTGCGTCTGTAATGCAATTCCCCTGTCAGACAACAGACTGTTTCACACAAACGCACACAGTACACATGCATAAACACACACACACACACACACACACACACACACACACACAAACACACACACACACACACACACACACACACACACACACACACACACACAAACACACACACACACACACACACGGTGTTACAACATCCAGGAATCACATTAGTACATAGGTAGTCTTGCTCTGACATATGATCATACTAAAACGCTTAACAAAAACAAGTGCCAGGTGACTCATGGCTCCAGGATGTGATCCGGGCCATAGTTTGTCTTGTGGTTCATCGTGCAACGGAGGGGAATTTGTTCAAGCATCCCAGGAGCATAACTACATCTGTGGATTTATGTATCAATTGAGTGACAAGCTGTTTTGAACCGAGAAGTCGAGTCCAATGACATTACTCATAGCTCTAATTTCGGAGTCTGTCTCTCAGTCTCTCACAGCCTTCAATTGGTCCCCATGGTGATCATTATTAGCCTCTTTCTCATCTGTATGTCACTGAGCTGTGCAAACAACCATGCCTATATTCCTTCTGCAAGTGCTTTTACATACACATTATGCATTAACAAACACAAAAATGAACACTATTATTATTTGATTTACCCTTTGTTCTCCTAACAACAACAAAAAGCTGCCTTTTTCACCTAGACTGTTACATAAAAATATCTGGTCCAATGAGTTGAAATCTGTATTCTATTTAAGTAATATGTTATTTATTTTTTCTAAATAGGTTACTCTGTGATACTCAGGAGATCAAGAGTAAAGTGTTTCTTATGTACAGAGTGTATGAACTCTCATTAAGGATGTGTGCATGACACATAACTAAAAACAATAAAATCAGTCAATCGAGTTGCTGTCTGTAACAGAAACACACCACTCACACAAACTGTCCTCACACTCTGAGAGGAGCACAGGTGGCACAACATTTACACATGGTGCAATCAACAGGTCTTATCCTGATCAGTGTTTCAGTCAGCCACCATATATCCAGCTTCATTTTATTTACATGCATTTTCAGATTCCCAGTTTGTGCAATATACATCACTTCACTGGGAGATTGGTAGTAAAGTTTTGACAGATAAGGGATGTTTATATATAGCCTGGAATTGATGTTTGAGTAAATAAAAAAAAGATTTTGCACTGATTAATGTTATGTCATGTTTATCACCAGTAGCAGGCTGTAGCAGATGGGGGGGGAAAAAAAGCTGAATGCAGACTGATGAGTAATAAGTGATACAACAACATCACGCGGTGCTATTTGCTTTTTGAGTTCTTGTTTAAATATCAAAGTAGGTGATTAATAACAAAACCAATTACAGATAATCTATTTAGAGATAATAGCTGCCAAAACTGAATGTTAGGCTGTTACACATGAATAATACGGAAGAGGGAGAAGACTCTTTTTGTATGGAGGATTTTGTTTTCTTAACCAGCTTCGGTTAAAAACAACAATGTGTAGAAATTTGGTTAGGGAAGATTTGCGGGGCGCTAAAACCTGTGCAAAGGAGAGAAATAGAAATAGTGCGGAATCCACAAAGCACACCCAAAAGGTGAAATGCACGCAAACTCCACTGTCAAGCAGAGAGTGTGTCTCATTTGCATCTATGTAAATTAAGGCATATTCCCAAAAAACAGTGCAAATTTTCCCACCTTCCTATGCAAATTTACCGTCATTGAGATCCATGTGAGTGCCGGCATATAGACTCGCAGATTCCCTCAATTCTTTTAAATCTCTTCTTAAAATGTACTTTTACAGACTTACTTTTATGTGTACACATGTGTACTTTTTATCTTACTTACTTTTCTATTTATGTTTTATATGTATATATACTTTTTATTTTTATTAATATTATTGTTTTGTTTTTTTTGATCATTTATTCACTTGTTTCTATTTCTTTTCCTGCTCTTACCTTCTTATTGCTGTTCTCTTTTGATTTGCTTTTAGCTCTTTTAGTTTCTTACATCTTTTTAAATCTTTGGTCCTCTTGGTCTCATCTTGTGTTGCCTGGGTTCTTATCATGGTTCTTGTGATGGTTCTTGTGATGGTTCTTGTGATGGTTGGGTTATATATGTCTGTTGGGTATCGTGCACTTTGGGTTCTTTTCTGTTGAATTGTATTTAATTATTTTCAGTATTTTGCATTTGTTATGTTGTTGTTGTTGTTTATGTTCTTCTGTGTTTGGTTTAGTTTGTTGTTGTTTTTGCTGTTTGTCAAAGCACTTTGTAAACCTGTGTTTTTAAAAGGTGCTATATAAATAAAGTTATTATATCATTAGCGCAAACTCTTTTGTGGATAGGGAGCTAAAACAGGGCATATTGCAACTATTTTAAGGTGGAAAAGTTAAATATTGTTGCTTTTTAACAATCACTGAAAATAATATTTGAGGTTAAAGCAAATAAAACAAACCTGAGTCTTCCACGATGGCTGTGTCCGTGAGGGTAGCCATAGCTGTGAGATCTTCTGGGAACTGGCTTTTCCTCTTCATGCAAGTGATGTAGTGAAGGGGAACGGGAATGGGAGGATCTGGAGCTGCCCGTACTCTGGAGACTGCTGTCATGGATATCTCCATGTCGGCTCTGACACAAAAGCAGAATAAGAGAGAAGTATTATGATGTGCACGTTTAAAAACACTGTGGCTGGAACATCTGGACACAAATTAAGCTGCGTCTAAGATGACACTATTAAGACACTGTTTTAATGTTGGCATGTCAATCTTATCTTCTGTCATTGTTTCTTCCCTTTAACAATTAATAATAATAATAATAATAATAATAATAATAATAATAATAATAATAATAACTTTATTTATAAACTCAGGTTTACAAAGTGCTTTGACAAACAGCAAAAACAAAAACAAACTAAACCAAACACAGAAGAACATAAACAACAACAAGAACAGAACAAATGAAAAATACTAAAAATAATTAAATACAATTCAACAGAAAAGAACCCAAAGTGCACGATACCCAACAGACATATAGAACCCGACCATCACAAGAACCATCATAAGAACCAACACAAGAACCATCATAAGAACCATCATAAGAACCATCACAAGAACCATCACAAGAACCATCATAAGAACCATCACAAGAACCATCACAAGAACCAACACAAGAACCATCACAAGAACCATCACAAGAACCATCACAAGAACCAACACAAGAACCATCACAAGAACCATCACAAGAACCAACACAAGAACCATCATAAGAACCATCACAAGAACCATCACAAGAACCATCATAAGAACCATCACAAGAACCATCACAAGAACCAACACAAGAACCATCACAAGAACCATCACAAGAACCATCACAAGAACCAACACAAGAACCATCATAAGAACCATCATAAGAACCATCACAAGAACCATCACAAGAACCAACCCAAGAACCATCACAAGAAACATCACAAGAACCATCATAAGAACCATCACAAGAACCATCATAAGAACCATCAGAAGAACCATCATAAGAACCATCATAAGAACCATCATAAGAACCCAGGAAACAAAAGAACCATCATAAGAACCATCATAAGAACCCAGGAAACAAAAGAACCATCATAAGAACCATCATAAGAACCCAGGAAACAAAAGAACCATCATAAGAACCATCATAAGAACCATCATAAGAACCCAGGAAACAAAAGAACCATCATAAGAACCATCATAAGAACCCAGGAAACAAAAGAACCATCATAAGAACCATCATAAGAACCCAGGAAACAAAAGAACCATCATAAGAACCATCATAAGAACCCAGGAAACAAAAGAACCATCATAAGAACCATCATAAGAACCATCATAAGAACCATCATAAGAACCCAGGAAACAAAAGAAACATCATAAGAACCATCATAAGAACCATCACAAGAACCATCATAAGAACCATCACAAGAACCATCATAAGAACCCAGGAAACAAAAGAACCATCATAAGAACCATCATAAGAACCATCATAAGAACCATCATAAGAACCCAGGAAACAAAAGAACCATCATAAGAACCATCATAAGAACCCAAGAAACAAAGAACCATCATAAGAACCATCATAAGAACCATCATAAGAACCCAGGAAACAAAATAACCATCATAAGAACCATCATAAGAACCATCATAAGAACCATCATAAGAACCCAGGAAACAAAAGAACCATCATAAGAACCATCATAAGAACCCAGGAAACATAAGAACCCAACAACACGAGCTGAGACCAAGAGGAACCAAAGATTTAAAAAGATGTAAGAAACTAAAAGAGATAAAAGTAAATAAAAAGAGAACAGCAATAAGAAGGTAAGAGCAGGAAAAGAAATAGAAACAAGTGAAGAAATTATCAACAAAAAATAAAAAATAAAATAAAAAGTATTTATACATCTAAAACATAAATAGACAAAGTAAGTAAGATAAGAAATTGCCAAGTTAAAACATAAGAGGAGTTAAGATAAGAGCATAAATAAAAGGACAGTAAGTAATATATACACTCTCACAGAATCATTGTCTCCATCTCACCTCTCCGAGGCTGCTGTGCTGCTGCCCAAAAGCTGGCAGGCTTCTCAGCGAGGGAACAGGGGAGTGACCCTGACGGCCGCGGCTTTCTCTGGGGAGCTGACCGTGGATGTGATCGTGGTCCCCGTTCAGATTGTTGTCACTCGCAGAGCGGAGCAGGGATCGTGGCGAGGGCAGGGGGCCAGTCATCACACGTCGACGGTTGGTGTAGGACGGGGTCTCCCTGAAAGGCACTGAGGAGAAAAAGGAGACACAAGCTGTCCTAAAAAAATCACCTCTTAAATAATTCACTTTTTCACATGAAGCTGCCGTAACAAGGAGAAGGAGATGAATCCTTTGAAGTGACAAATCCACAAATCTCTAGGTGACTTTGAATAAAGCTTCTTATTAGGTTACACATCTTTGACAGTAGGCTATGATTACATACAGTTTGGTGTGTTAATCGAGCAATAAACGATACACAGACTTTTACGAAAGGATCTAATGATATATTTGTTACTGATGCAAAACCTTAGAGATTAAATATTAAAATCAGAAAAGTGTCTTTTTCAGTTTTATTAGAGATCAAATTGTTCAATAAACAAATTAAGAACCATGTGAGGTGTCATAAGAAAAAGCCATTTACCAACTTCAATATTGATATTAAAGGTCTGCTCTTCCAAGGAGCACAGGGTTCATATTGACAACACACTCAGCTGGAGGACTCATGCTGAGAGTCTCTGCTCCAGAATGCAACAGTCTATGGACTTTTTTACACAGAATAAGAGTCTATGGACTTCAACAGAAAATCATGTTGCTGTTTTACACTCCCAGAAGACTGCAGGTCTGCTGAAATCGAGGTTGAAGACACACCTGTTTACAGCTGCCTTTTAATAAACAATTTTAATAAGATTTTAAACTTTAACTCTGCACTGTAACTTTTAACTCTTTATATATTTTTATTTCAATTAATTTAATTTGAATTATTTTTATTTGAAAATATTTTCAAATGTTCTATTTTAATGTTTCTTTTCTTTCCTCTGTCATGATGCGTTTTGATGTCTTGTGTGAAGCACTTTGAATTGCCTTGTTGCTGAAATGTGCGACATAAATAAACTTGCCTTGCCTTACACTGCTGTTTCTTAAAGCATTATCAGATCTTATGGACTCATCATGTCTTTGATTCCTCAAAGTCCTCCTGTCTTTGGTGAAAGTGCTTTCAGTGTGTTTGCTCCATCATCTTGGTCTGAGCTGCAGAGTCACCTTAAACTAGAGTATTTAGTTGGCTTGTAAGATTTTTAAAAGCAGGATAAAAGATCATTTGAGGACTGTAAGCACATGTTTCTCTGCTGCAGGCTAATGATTTGTTGACTGATGTAATATTTCTTTATTATCTGTCTTTTGTTCTCTGTCTGAATCTTGAATGCTGCCGTCTTGGCCAGGACTCTCTTGAAAAGGAGATCTTGTGTCTAATGAGAATATTTTCCTGGTAAGATTAAATAGAATTTGGAATAACCACCTGGTATGGTCACTGGTCTGTTCAGTTGAAATCACAGATAACTTGTGTTATAAAAGTCAACACCCACCCCTCCAAACACTCTATGAAGAGTCTGTTGTTAGACAGGTGCAGAAGACCCACATTCTTCACTCTGAGTTTCAGCTTTTAACCTTCTGGGAGAAGATTCAGGGTCTCTCAGACGAGACTGAACCGCTGTGTCGTGTCCAATAATATTCTGAATATGAGGGGATGTAGGATGTGCCAAGGGGCTGTGATATATGTGAATATGTCACAGCTGCAGGAATGTGTTTTTAAGTATATTTTGAATTGTGACATGTTTTGTATGATCTGTATTTATGTATTTTTTAATTCGCTTGTGACCGCAGGACAGAGTCAAAGACAAATTTCCCCTTAGGGACAATAAAGTATATCCCATCTTATCTCATCTTGTGAAACTGGAAAGTAAAAGACAAAAAAAATGGGCTAAAGAAAGAAATACATTTCCCCCCACACTAATTATGTGAAGTGTATAAAAGTTTACACTGCAATACATTCAATGTGATTTTTATTTTAACCTGTTTGTTGTTAAATGGATTCACCATTGAAAAAAGGTTAAAAAGCAGGATGTTACATTCAGTGCACACTAGATGGCAGAGTTTCCATTTGTGATCATGTCACAGAACATCTCAACTCAGCAGGGATGCAATCAAATCCTGAAACCTTTTTTCTACATCTGTGCCCACATTTCATCTCCTCTCTTTCGTTTTCCCACACCTGAATATAACCTGCAATGACACTCAACCACCCAACCAGGAAATCTACTTTTTTTCCTGATGTTACAGATAAATCTATGACATAATGAAGGCGCCTGTAGGTGATTCACTACAGCTGCTGTCAACATACCAACATCTGATGGTTTGTGGACCTTCACGATTTCAGCCAGATCAAAGTTTCCTGCTATTATAGCCACCTGGAGAAAAAAAGGTTTAGAGGGAAGAGAAAAAGTATACCGGTAAGTGACGACAAATACACAATAACATTTAAGTCAATAAAGGGAAAAAAAACGATGACAATAAAAAAATACTTTTTCTCTGGCCTGTGTTCTGGCAGATGTGTAAAATCGTTATATGTGGCAATGTTCTGGCAACTGTGCGGAGCAGCCTGCCTCGTGTACAAACTAATTAACTGTGATCTAAACAGAAGTGTGTGACAGTGTTGATTTCACACAGAGTTCATCATCCAGAAAGGCTGGCATTTAAACATAGACAGCAAGGTTAAGCCAGTGTGCCCGCATGTGTGTGTGTGTGTGTGTGTGTGTGTGTCGGGGTGGGGGTGGGGGGGCACTGTGATTCAATCGATTAAGCTCTGTCATGTCAAAGATGAACACCATAATAGTCAGCACAGTTGCATGCAGTGGTTCCACACAAACCTGAAAGGCGGTCTGGCTGTTGTAGTTCTTTATCTCTTTATTCGCCCCTCTGAACAGCAGAACTCGTGCACAGCTGTCCTGAATAACAACAGAGAGATATATGTTTGACTTCAATGACATAAGTGTGTGATTATTTTTTCACATGAAACAACATACACTTACACATGCAAACAAATATAAACAAAATTTCACACACACACACACACACACACACACAGTGATGGACGGAGCTCTTGTGGGTGCTAAGTTTCTAATTGGCCTCTCTGTTATAGAAAAGTGGTTTATAGAGCATAAGTCAGGTGTGATGGTGTTTGTGTACCAGTGTAGGCAGGATTTTAAATTTCACATCAGATAAAGTGCACCTAAAGTGACATATCAACTCTGCTCAGATTTAGAGTTACGTTTGCCTAAGCAGGCTGCAGTCACAATCCTGCTCCACAGACAGACTGAAGAACTCTTTTGTCCCTCTGGCCATACGTCTGTACAACACCTCACGGTTATGGCAGGGGGAACACACACAGTGACTCTTGGACTAAATCTTCCTTTTTCCATTTCCCATCTGCACAGCTGTCCCAAGAGTCAGCCTCTAGTCGGACACTTTAATGATTACCTCAGTTATTTAAATCTAAATCGCACCTTTAATGTTTGCACTGACTGTTATATTGTCTGTTTTTTGATAATATTCTTTTTTTTAAACATTGCTAAAAAATTTTGATTAATCTAGGGGTAGTCTTTAAATCTGGGGGGGGGGGGGGGGGGGGGGGGTCGGTTTTGTGGTTAACTTGTAAGAAATGTTTCATGTCATGTCTTTGTAACCTGCTACTGGATGCTTTGAATTTCCCTCGGGATCAATAAAGTATCTATCTATCTATCTAAACAAATATAAGTGTGGATGCTAAAGAAAGGAAACTAAATAACATGGCAGACACGATGCTGCAGAGGCAGGACTAAATGACTTCAAAATTAATTAAAATGACTAAAAGAACAAAACTTGATACAATTTTGAACATGATTTGGTTTTCAAAAAGCAGAATATTAAGTGTAATGTAATTATCAACGGGCTGTGCGGTGCGACAGATGTTGCCGGAGGCTGCTTAACAAGTCACCTCTTTGATCAACTCCAAAAGAAACATGTCTGTAAGGATGGGGGGCTGATTAAGAATGACTCTGACAGGCAGTGTGCTTTCCACAACCCACCTTACATAAGATTATAGAGGTTAGAGAGTGATGTCGGTATAAATGAAATGCATGTCTCGTAATTGGGTTACGAAAGGCTGAAATGAGTCACACATGGATATGATCACTCTTTTAACTGCTGATGTTGTACAGGAAGAGACTGCTGGCCAACAAGACTGTAATGCCAGCAAGGGAATAAGTGTAATTATTTGCATTTGGGATTTAAGTGCGACACTTTCCCCCCTGACAAATGTTGTGTGAACAAAAGAGCTGATGTTAAAGTAGAACAGACGGGATTCACACACAAAAAAAACACAAAGCTTGTGGCTCAGAGGAAATTTTAATTAACTCATCTTTGGAATATCAATCACAATTAACCTTCAATGAGGTCATCACAAAAATATCTTTGTGGTTTTTATTTCACTTTTATTAGTTTATTAACTTTAACAGCTCCTGTCTTAAAACGAATCACAGAATAAGAATGAAAGAATGTTTACTGTTTGATTTTCAGTGTAAACAGGTTTTTTAAGAGCAATATGTTGCTATGTTGAATATAAGTTTGATCTCTACTAGTTGTGATTGTTAAAGGGATACTTCAACCATTTGCATTAAAGGGATACTTCACCCATCTGCATTAATCTTTGTATCATTAGAAACCTGGTAGTATTTTTGAATGCTCGTGCATCCCGCCCTCATTTTCCCCTGAGATGAGAAATCTTTGTATTTCTGAGTCTGAAAAGGAGCTTCCAGTGACACAAAATGATGATTTTTGCGTCACTGGAAGCTGTTGCAGTTAGCGGGGTGAAACTACAACGCTAGTTCCTCATATTTTCGACCACTGAAGCTACAGACCAATCACAGATCAGTGGGTGGGAACTCACTCCCAGAATCCAAACTTAACGTCCGCCATATTGCTTGGAAGCTATGCTAACAGGCCCTATGGAGAAAGCTGATAATGGCTTTAATAATATAAAAAAATATATAAATATAGGGAGTGGCCTGCGGTGCTGTGCATTCTGGGATTTGGTGTCTTTCATCCACATGAGCCAAAAAGACACTTTCTGTCTTTTCTTGGTCAAGAAGGCTCCAACTTCAAAATGTATTTCACATTTCTACATATATGACCCAACGTCAACACAGATTCATGTTTCAACGGGTGAAGTGTCCCTTTAAATATATTTTGTGGTTATTAAATGTGTCTTAATATGTCCCTTTATGCTTCATGAACTGTTTTAAACTGATAAACTCATTTTGTATATGTTTGTATGTGTCTTCAGTTTCTCATGTATTCTCACTTGAGACTTCTCTTATCTGGACAGAGCCTTAGCTTCAAAGGTGCCCGAACTACAAGTGCATCTAGTGTGTGGAAATGAAAACACATTTGGAGACTATGTTGGTGCCTGGAACAGTTAAAATGAGATGAAGACCTGTCCTGACCAATGAAACCGAGAGCACCTGTCTGGTGGGCATAAGGGTGGATGTATAGTTTTAGATTTTATGATTTAATAAAAGTTTAGAGCGTTTTGTCTGGGAATCGTTGATGTGTACAGAAAGAAGTAAAAACATACTTTGTCAAACAACCACATCAGAATGACCCTGCTTTAAGCCAGGAGAATATTTATAAAAATAGTTAGGAGACAGTTAAAAAAAAAAAAGATTATATAATAATGTAACAATTCAAAAGCGAATAACTGAAGTGCGCAATTGAGTGTATAAAACCTTTTTTATTTTATTTGAAAAGCCATTTAAATATGAATCTGTGGCTAAAATAGAATAAATGTGTTCACACAAAACTGACGTCCTTGTATTGTCATTTCCATACATCCTCCCTTGTGTCTGTCACACTAGTGCAATATTTTTTTTCTTCTATAAATGGGCAGCAGCCCCTCTGGCTAAACTCCAATTTTAGATGGATAGGCATGGTAATGTAGCTGTGTGCTGGCTCGGCAGGGTCGATATGTAATTTAACACAGAGTAAAATGAACAGGACTCAGCCCTGCTGTTCCAACCGGCACAGTGACTCGTGTGACTCCTGTCATCACAGTCAGGGACAGGCACACGCCCATTCATTGAACATGGAGCTCAGTTAATTCCATTCATGTGATCTTACTCATCATCAACCAGGGTAAATCTGATGAACCCGCTCTAGTATTATGCCAGATAACACTGATGCACTGGAGCACCGTCCTCTGGTAAGTCACTTAGGGGGGAGTTATGTGGGTGCTGTGTCGGACAAACTGAGCAGGCTGGATATCATTACGGTGTCAGGTGGGAAGCAGAAACGTACAAACCTGCAAACATCATGTAAACATTGATGATAAAGTCACGGGGCTATTTGTTAATAGGGCAGGTGTTATAAATAATGCATGACAACTCCTGCTGCTTATAACCGTATACAGTGACTGAGAGTGTTAAACTAAAGACCCATTAAGATAAACGCCTACGGATGTAAGCTTAGCTAATTGCTAACCAGCTGTGCATTATGCAATTTTATGCACAATTTGCTCAGACATATATACACACACATTCAACATAAGAGTTTCAATGATCTCTTTTTACAGCGTAATAATTCAACCTAATTGTACTTGAGCTACTACATTTTACTTGGGACATATCTGTGAGGGCAAAAGTACATGTTTGTACGTCCCTGTGCTTTAGTGATGACATATTTGTATTTATTGAGATCTTAGTGGTTGGAAGGGGACCTGCAGAGAGGTAAAAACAAAATGAGTTAAAGAAAAACTCAAGGCAAGCTCAATAGTCAACATAATTATTTCATCTTATTTGTTGTGAAGTTTTACAGTCTTTTCTACTAATTCAGCACACAGCCATGAGAAAACCAGACAAGCCCTTTGAATGGTGTTTATATTCATTATGAAGCAAATGCTAGGACAGCAATAATGGGGCCGGTGGTGTTGGATGCTTATGAAAGTGTGGCAGTGTCTCCTAAACTTTTTTCCTTTTAAACCATATATATATATATAAATATTTATATTATACCACTATGGCAAGCCGTTTAGGAAATTAATATGTTGAATGAAGTCTGAATATATGGGATGAATCTTTGAATATATTGAATGAAGTCAAAGTTTCATTCCATATATTCAAAGTTTCATTCACTATATTCAGACTTCATTCCATATATTCAAAGTTTCATTCCATATATTCAAAGTTTCATCCCATATATTCAAAGTTTCATTCCATATATTCAAAGTTTCATTCCATATATTCAGACTTCATTCCATATATTCAAAGTTTCATCCCATATATTAAAAGTTTCATCCCATATATTCAGACTTCATTCCATATATTCAAAGTTTCATTCCATATATTCAAAGTTTCATCCCATATATTCAAAGTTTCATCCCATATATTCAAAGTTTCATCCCATATATTCAAAGTTTCATTCCATATATTCAGACTTCATTCCATATATTCAAGGTTTCATCCCATATATTCAAAGTTTCATTCCATATATTCAGACTTCATTCCATATATTCAAAGTTTCATCCCATATATTCAAGGTTTCATCCCATATATTCAAAGTTTCATTCCATATATTCAGACTTCATTCCATATATTCAAAGTTTCATTCCATATATTCAAAGTTTCATTCCATATATTCAAAGTTTCATTCAATATATTCAAAGTTTCATTCAATATATTCAAAGTTTCATTCCATATATTCAAAGTTTCATTCCATATATTCAAAGTTTCATTCCATATATTCAGACTTCATTCAATATATTCAAAGTTAAATTCAATACATTAATTTCCTGAACAGCTTGTCATATACCACAGTGAATCACTCAGAATAAAAGCCAGGAGATGTCATGTATATTTGCAGACTGTTTTTTAATTACAACAACAAAAATGATTTCCTCCAAATTAAATGAGCTATATCTTTGGATTTTAGATGTGTAAGGAAATCTAAGTAAAAAGTTGCTGTTATTTAAATTGGAAAATTATTATTATTTGTTTGTCTCTTGTATCATTATTATTGTATGACGAGGACAGGGGAGCAAAAACTTGCATATATGATATTGGAAATGTGAAAGATTAAAGCTGGTGGTACTTTTTGGACCATGAGGCAAAGCATGGTAACACTAACCAACTTTATGAACCACTGGTCTAACATACAGAGGCTAAACTCCATGTTTGTGCATGTGTTACAAAAAAACAACTTGTCATATTGGACTGAGTGTGTGTAGTGTGTTGATGTTGAAAGATGTTCATGTTTAAATATTTACATAAAATAGGTTTTGGGAACATCCCCAGCTACATTTTAGGAAATGTGTCTTTTAGAGAAAGTCTTCACTCTTTCGCACAGATGCATTTCATGAACAGACGTGCACACAAACATGCTGAGGATAATTACAGTTTGAGCATCTGTCTTGCTCTTCTCTCCACTGCCTCCTGTAGGAATTCATTAAGAAAACCATTCCAGTGGTCTTCACCATGGTTTTGCTAGATGTAATTACATTAGCTACATAGGAATACATGCAGTAAGTCTAAGTCAAGGCGCTTTTACAGTTATAAAGCCGGGCAGTTATGTGTAAAGAGTGTGACAGATGGAAACTTGCGGCGATGTTTACAAGTTACAGCGTCATTCTTTTTTCTCATTAGAAATGAAGGGGCAGATTTCTGCATCCTCCACTGAATGCAGATCTTGATTTTTTACCTTGGACTGTGACAGTCGTATAAAACACTTCAGATAAGAACTTCTTCAAAAACAAAAAACAAATACTGTAGCCTAAAACACAAGTCTCAAGCTTATTAAAAAAAAGACTTTTCTCGAGACAGATGTATGTGTGGTACACTCCCTGGCTTTGATTTCACTCATCAGTGTTGTCCCCACTTGCAGTTCCCTAGTGAGTGCTTCCTCAATCACACATCCAGGCCCCTTAATATTGATCTGTCTGCCAAGTAAAGACCCCTGCCATGCCTCCATTTACAACGGCTGACCACATCTGCCGAGCTGAAACCTGCTAAATAAATGTTAATGACTGGGTAAGATGAGAAAAAATGGGATATTCAGGCCATTGATCAAGCTCATTATGTCGTCTTGTCATTCATCCTCTCTATTTCACAATCCTCTATCTGATGCTTTCTCTTTTCTCTCTCAACATGGATGAATTGATCGTTACCACCAGGACTTTGTCAGTCAATTCTACGAGCCCATTTCTTTCTGTAATGGCACATAATCATCACAGCCGGGACTTTTTTTCGAGCCTGCTGGAACCCTGCTATCAGACACTGTTTTTTTGGATCAATCAGCTTAACATGGTGTTCGGCCTCCTCAGGCAGGCTAACAGCTGTCTCGAGCAGTGGGAGCACACCCAGGCTTTAGGATGTCTATTAGCAGTCCATACACTTACAAAAAGTCGTACGACAACAACTGTACTGAACTATTCATCCTTTCTATCTCTGATTGTATTTGTTCTCATGCTGCAAACACACACACACACACACACACACACACACACACACGCACACACGCACACACACGCACACACACTGTCTCCTGAGACTATGGTGTTCCAGTCCAGTTGAAGCAGGTCATTCCTCATGACTGGAATGAGCAGTTACAATTAAAACATACAACAAGACACACACACACACACACATGCACACACACACATGCGTGTACACATTCGTCTGAAAAAGAGAGAGAGAAGGAACGAGAGAGCAGAGAGGGAGAGATAGAAAGAGAGAGGGAGAAAGAGGGAGATGGGGAGTAAAGTGCTCATTTAATGTTCATGAAGTGAGCACTGCTTTCTTTCTTCCAATGAAGCAGCAGAAAAGCTTCTACCATATCGCCCACTAACATGTTTCTCTGAGCAGCCGGCTTTTAACGGCCCTCATCCCCCAAAAGTCTCCATGTACCTCTCCTGATAAAGAACACGTTCTCAATCCAACATATACACTCTCTGTGCGCTCCCTTTTTTTATCATAACCTCATAAGACCATAAAAGCTTTTTATTATTTTATAAGCTGCAACTATGGAGAGATATAGAAATAGAATCCACAGAACCAATCCTCTCAGGCTGGGGTTTCCAGATATCACCTGGTGGGGACAATTGAGGTTTGAAGGTATGTGATACTGTAAAATGTTCTTCATGTTTTATTTTTGGATTGTAAAGCAATTGGGTCAAATTACACATCTTTTGTACATTTTGTGTTTTTTATTTTTATTTTTTATATTTTATAAATTACATTTTACAGTTTTGAATTATATTTTATATATTGTAATAGCTTCTTATTCTGTATTATTTAAAGTCTTTCTATGTGATTTTTCACGCTTAAATGTAATAGAAATCAAGTATCTCCTCTGAAAATAACTCTGAGTCATGACTGTCTACAATGGGTGTAACACCCGAGTCCCACTGTCTGTGATGTTTTCAGAGTTTTCAGAGTCCTATCTTCAGTTTGTTTACATCGCCTGGACGGCCGGCTGACTCCTCCCCTCGTGTATAAAAGTTGTTTAATTGAGGGACTAGAGAAAAGAAGAATAACATACTGTACTCACTGCTTAACTGTGTTTCTAGATCACGCTCATTTCAGGTAAATTTACATGCAGTGTGAAGATACCAGCAGAATAAAGATCGCTAGCATTAGCATGCTAACACAACAATGCAGCGCCAGTTGTTTTGGTTTCATGCTGGTGCTCAAGGGCGACATCTGCTGGATCAAAAAATCACATATAAAGCCTTTAAGTTGTTTCTAGTTCTGCTGTATTTCCTTGTTAATTGTTTAGCACCAACACACCAAGTCAAATTCCTTTCATGTTTAAATGTACTTGGCAATAAAACCCGATTCTGATTCTGATTCTGATTCTGATATTATGTTGCTGTTATTGTACTTATAAAACAAACACCTAGCAAACAGTCATCCATGGTCATCCTAAGAAAAAAAGATGCTTGACATCGTATGACTTTATAAACATTTTCAGAGGAAAAAAAAGAAACGAAAGACGCTTATAAATAAATATGAGTTGGATTGGAGTTTGTATGTTTATATATACAATGTATAAAAAGGGGCACTGGGGTTTATTTTGCAAAAATCTGTGCTAAATCTGTTCTTAATAATACCATTCCGCTGCTGTAAATACTTACTAGAGCACAGATAATTTGTTACTGTGCAGCTGGATTGGGACTGGATCGTGTCCAGCTGTTTACCATGTACCCTGCTATATTTAAAAACACAACTATATATCTTAGCTCTACATTTGTAGGAGTCCTTAAATATAAGCAAAATTGGATTTGGGTTTGAGGACCATATGAAAGTCGCTGTTCTTGCCTTTTTATGGGACGTTATGGCAAATAAAAGTGCAAAGGAGGCCAAGGTTATCTTTCAAAATAAAACAAATCTATTGAAAAGCAGGCGGTTGTAAGCTGCTTAAGTGTCATGGCGGAAATCTTGATCTTGTCAATGTGAACAAATGATCAAAGCCAATCATTGATCCTAATATGAACACCTCAGTAATTACCTCGTGCTACACAGCACAGTCCCAGAGTTAGTTATGTCTCGAAGCCACACGTCTCCTTTTTTAAGACAAACAATTGAACAAATAAGTCCAACCAAAAAAAAAGTGTTTTCTCATTTTATCCAAGCTGCAACTGACACGCTGTGTTAAAGCTGCAGTGATGGCCGCCCACATGACAAAATAGTCCTGATCTCTAACCATATTGGAGCCACACTCCCACTTGGACCACTTCTCCTCAATCTGCCCTCTCAGTCCATTATCACAACAGGCAATCACAGTGAAGATAATGACCTCGTAAGAGATATCTCTGCTTTGGACTGCAACTCAAGTATACGTTTGTGTGTGTGTGTGTGTGTGTGTGTGTGTGTGTGTGTGTGTGTGTGTGTGTGTGTGTGTGTGTGTGTGTGTGTGTGTGTGTGTGTGTGTGTGTCTCTATGCAAGCACACACACACAAACACAAAGAGGAAAACTTGATATGAATGCTATACTGCTTTTTTTTTAACTAAGTAGTTGAAGTTATTTATGCAGCACTTTTTAAAAGGTGAATTTAGGAAGTGCTGCACTCACACCTATAAGGATGCTGCTTTAACAGAAAGATCCAAAGATTCAGATAATCTGATCATGAGGAAGATTATTTTTAGGAGTTGAGGAAAAAAAAGATGGGTGACCTTTTGATTTTCGATAGGATTGATGAAAAATAGAGATTGTTGATATGGAGAAGTTGAGAACTTAGATAGGGAACGAGTCTGTCAAAAATGTTACTGGAGGGCAGGGTCACACAGTGTCTTACATAAGATCAATAAGGTCTTGTAGTTTATTCAGAGGGCTCTATACAGTGAGTCTGTGCATTGCATAAGTGTACTTTAGCAAGAAACCGTAGCCCAGTAGGTTCAATGCTACAGCACCATTAAAAAGACAACATGTGTACATACAGTACTTTCATACTTTCACGGACAGAAACACAAATTCCTCCAACCTACACGACAACAACACTGGCATTGGATAATCCTTCAGAACAACTTCAATGACATCGTTGTGATTTTTTTCTAGAACATTCTTCATACATAGGCAAGGCAAGTTTCATTCTGTAGCATGTTTCAGCAACAAGGTCATTCAAAGTGCTTCACATAATACCATCAAATGAAACATTAAAATAATACATTAAAAAATCACCAGAACAACCATCACAACAGTCACTAAGAAGATTAAATATGAACATGTGTTAAAAGGCAGATGGTCAATGTGTGGTAAAAACAATTTGGTGAAGTTCTTGGGTAAGTTTAAGGAAAGCGTGTGATCATTGTTGATTATTCAAGGGAGCTGAACTGATTCTCCGATGTGTATGGGCCCCCAGCCAGTTGTCACATATTATCCTCCTTTTCCACACGTTTAAATAAGTCTCAGAGGTCCCCAAAACATGTCTGTGAAGTTACTTTCCAAAAGTCCACTCTGATCCTGTGTTTTATCATGCCTATAAACCCCTCTATTTCAGCCCTGTTCAGAACTGGCTGTTTATTGTGTCTGTACCTTTAAATATGTAAATGAGCTGTGTCTGACCACGCCCCTCTCTGGAAGGGAATTCCAAGGCAGACTCAGAGGGCAGAAAAAACACCTTGCTGTGGGAGTGTCACCCACCTGGGGGAGGGGTTACTGCCCTTTGTGATGTCATGAAGGGAAAATCTCCATTTGGTCTGTTCGAGCACACATCAAGCTGCTGCTTTACCGCCCTTAACTCTGACTTGAAAACCTGCTGAGTGAATCTTACTCATCCGTCTGCATTGTAACCTCACAAACACAGTAAATCATGTGATGCACTGGCTCATATGAAGACTACATCTCAACCCTCCATGCACAAGTCATAATAATTTTTTTAACAGCTGGTACCTGGTTGTAGAGGGCGCAGACATGCAGGGCAGTGTTTCCAGATGCATTCTGGGCACTCATGTCAGCTCTGTAAAACAGCAGATGTTCCAGGTGTTGCACGTGGCCGTAGCGGCATGCCTGAAATGACAGAACCACACGTTCAATTAATTTTACTCAGATAACCCTGTTTAAAAAAAGTGACAAGCATGTAAATGAGTATGGTGCCATTATTCAGTCATATCTATTGGACTGAGGAGAATCAACAAATGAGGTGTGAAGAGGTTTTTTTTATTTTATTTTTTTTAACATGGATTTAGCCAAATGAGTGGACAGCACATTGTTGTTTAGACACTGAACAATCACAATGAAAAACGGCTGAATTGATGCCACAACATCCCCCCCTCTGGCTCCTCCTGTTTGTCTAAGCCAGCCAGGTTAATATGACCTGCCTCATTGTTTTGCCAGTAAATCTAATCGGAGCAGTGACTATAGATGATTAACTTGAATATGCTCAAACAACAAAAGCTAATCAAATACAGTCTGCATGTTTCAATATTGAATTTGTTTTGTGTGTTTTTCCTTGACCTAATTATTCTCACTCATGATATCTTCGATCCCTTACAACCCAAAAAAATATATAATGTTAATCTAAGACTAATACTTCATTTTACTTATAAATACAGCAAGTATAGCCTCTGTAAATGTCTCTCTGAATACTGACTGACAATCGACTCACGCTTCTCATTATGACTGAGAAGTGGGAGTCTCGCCAGCTGCACTGATGTCGGGCCTCGGGTTGTGTAAAAGCGGTTTTTAGTCAAGGACGAGAGAAAAGAAGAATAACACAGCCTACTCACTGTTTATTTGGATGTCATGTAAGTCTTCTTAGATCACGGTCGCTCCGTGTCAATTTCTGTGCTATGAGTTAACTAGTGTGTGCTAACATTAGCCTGCTAGCATAAAATTGCAGGCCACAGGCAATCATCTCAAGCAAAGCAAATATTTATCCGCTGCTTGCGCTTAATGGTCCTTAATTATGGTGCGTTCAAAGTACTTTGTGCAAACACGAGTGGAGAGGGGTTGGAGGTGTGCAGAGTTGTCGCCAAACAGCCGTTTTTTGGGGGGGGTTTAGCGACCATGCTGGTGCTCAAGGGCGACATCTACTGGATCAAAAAGTTGCACATTCTTCCTTTAAAGAGCAACAAATTTTTCAGTGTCTGTGTTTTACAAAACTTGGAGCAAAAAAAAAAAAAAAAACACATCATCTAATCTCCTCCCTTTATCATCTCCTGCTCTGAAGCTTTGTCTTGTATCATTGACAAATTGGAAATGTTGTTGTTTATCAGACCTTCTGCAGGAAATCCTTAAACACACATTCATAGACTGGAATTCAAATGTTGAGAGGAGAAGAAAGGAGGAGAGACCGGAAGAAAAAGGTGAAAGGCGGTAAAAGACATAGAAAGATGCAGAGCTCAAGGACAACTTGATGTACTGTACAATATCTCGAATGTATAACCAACGTCAAGGTTCTTTCCTACAGTCACTATCAAACCCCTGCAGATGATACAAAATGCAGCAGCACGACTGGTCTTCAACCTTCCTAAAAGAGCACATGTCACTCCACTGTTCATCTCCTTACACTGGCTCCCAGTTACTGCTCGCATCAAATTTAAAACTCTGCTGCTCACTAACAAAACAATGACAGAAACGTCTCCTTACTTTAACTCTCATCCAGGTCTACACTCCCTCCCCCCACTGCGCTCTGCCAATGAAAGGCGTCTGATCCAACCTTCGCAACAGGGTCCTAAGTCTCTGACTAGACTCTTCTCCTCTGTCGCCCCCCGGTGGTGGAATGAACTTCCAAACTCCATGTGATCTGCAGAGTCCCTCTGCACCTTTAAGAAAAAGCTAAAGACCCAGCTCTTTCATGAATACCTACTAACTTAATGATGATGGTCTCCATATTATTGATGATGATGATGGTAATGACGATGGTTTCTGTTTGATAACTATGACTTATAAGATGGTTTCTATACTGATTAGAGCTCTCAAGAACTGCCCTCAATGTTGTGCTTTGCCTCTGGTCACTTCCTGTCAGCACCTGTGTGTCCAATCAGACTCAAAGCTGATCGTTTGCTCTTACTCACATTGTTCCCTTTTTTCTAGATCCTTGCTTGTGTTGTTCTTACTCTCTGATGTACGTCACTTTGGAGAAAAGCGTCTGCTGAATTGTAGCTGTAGAAGGTTGAACAACTGCTCCCTAAGTTTGGTTAGCTTTGTTATATGCTAGACTACAAACTAGTCTAGCATATAACAAACTTTTCATCTTTCTCATAATTATTGGGGAGTAACAGCTACAGCAAGACCTTGAGGTGAACCACACCAGGCTGATTGTGTAGGAAAAGTACCTTTAAAACAGAAACATAACTGAAAGGGGAAATTGGTGGGAATGCGCAAGTAATGAAAGGTTGAAGGAGGAAATACATATTGAGCAGCATGGTGCCACTTTTTGCTATTTGATTTGTCAGTGAATTTCCACCAGCTCCAAATTAGCTACATTGTTAACAGTGGCTTATACGAAGAAGAATATAATAAGAATACAAACTGTGGAGGTCCACAGTTGTCCACACCAACAATAGGATTAACTTGATCCGTTTTATATTCAGTATCAACAGCAGACATGATGAATCCCACAGCTGTCTTCAACATAAGCTAAAAAGAAAACTCAGACACAAAGAAAACTGCAAGTAGACACCAGTCCTCTTTGTGTTTAATGTACGCATCATACCTTAAGGCAGGATGTGTGTGAAATGCAAACAATGTGAAATGTTTGCTATTTGTTTTTCAAAAGCCTATTTCTACGATTAACAAAGACACAAACACCTGTAAGGAGTGCAATGGCTTTGTGTTTGTGTGCCTCCGTTCTAAGCAACTCTTCAATCCTCGAGGCCTCTTCTTCATAAAATAACAAAATGATTTGATAATTTAATTCTGATATTTAAACAGCTTTATGTATTTGTACTGCACAACTGTGTAAATTATTCTGCTTGAAAATGCAGCTTAGAGTGCGAGAATAAGTAAAGGTCTGCCAGATTGGTGAATGTCCAACTCTTTTAACAAAAAAAAACCCTTCCTTTTAAAACTAGACCCCCAAGAGATTCAGATCATCACAAAAGAAATTCTCAAAGTGAAGAAAACACAAAAAATCAATTCAATGAAAACCTCCACCTGCTTTTTTATTCTGCACACATACCATCACTTTCCTTTGTGTGTGTGTGTGTGCGTGCGTGCGTGTGTGTGTGTGCCTGCGTGTGTGCAGGCGCGTGTATTACCTGGTGTATTTCTTGCCAGCCGTTCTCATCCACACAGCCGACCAGTGCATGGTCATGCAGCAGCAGCTCGCAGCAGTAGGGGTCTCCTCCCACCATGGAGCTGTGATAGAGAGGAGTCAGCCCCCGGCTGTCTTTATAATCAGGTGATGCACCCAAGTCCAACAGCGTCTAGTAGGAAAAGCAGAAATGTAACGCTTCAATGACCAGCAGCAACTAGTCCCATGTCTCTGTTGCAGCCATAATTACAGGACGGTGTGAAGGATTATAGAGAACAGAACATCGAGCTATATTGTATGTATGTTATTAACACAAGGTTAAAAAAAAACATCCAGGAAGTGACACTGATGAATTCAATCACACCTCTGCATAGTATAATGAGCATTCGAGAATAGTTTCTATATAACTATCATAGTGTTACTTGGAAATAAGATGATATAGCTGCGTTATTTAAGTGCAATTTAGGTCTCAGTTTCTCAGTAGAAGCAAAAGCAACTGCAGGTAACATGGCCTTGTGACATTGAATATTTGGACAGTGACATAAAAAAAGAGAAAATAACCAATTTCAATTTCAAGGGTTCTTGCTCTACAGGAAATCAATTATATGACTCATGAAAACCATTTCATTAAGGTCACAAGCCTCCTCAAACCAGACACATGTAAGGCCCTTCAGTCATTGTGTGTGCCCGTTCATAAAGGACATGTTAAGCATCACACATCGAGAAATTGCTCAAGCACTCCTCCGCTCATTGTCTGACTGCAAACTTTTATTTTTCCAGAGGAAAAGTTTGCAAGCAGGCAATTGGTGTAGCAAAAGAAATGAGTCAGCTTTCTTGAATGGTTTTGTGTGTGTGTGTTCAGCTCACTATAAGCGCTGTATGGTTCTTGCTGCGCACGGCCTTGTGTAGGGAGGTAATGCCATCTTTTGTTCTGAAGTCCAGATGCGCCCCTCCACTCTTCAGCACCTTGATGAGCTCTGCACATCCCTCCAGCTGTGCAGCCAGCGTTAGAGGACATTCTGTAAAAATCCAAGGATGAGCAAGCACACAATATCAAAAAACAAAATGTATGAAACTGGAATTAAAACAATTGGAGCTGAGAGTATCTGATAAGAAAGTCGTCCACTACAGTTATTTAAGATGGAGATCTCCTCAGATAACAGCCTCAGCAGTTTTTGATTGCAACACCTGAGTTTGACTAAGTGGCTGCTTCTCTTCTCAAGACTCCTCCCCCCCCCCCCCCCCCCCCCTTTACTTCACAGCTCCTCTGACAGACCAACAGGTCACCCAACAGGGAAATCTCCTTTATGGCTGGACAAACATTTGCATAAACATGAGGAGATTAGAACGTAATCCAGCTTTGCCCAGCATGCAGAAGGCTTATTTCAGAAAATCCATACATGGTCATTCTTGGGAGCAGAGAGAGCAAGAAAGAGAGAGAGAGACAGAGAGAGAGAGAGAGAGAGAGAGAGAGAGAGAGAGAGAGAGAGAGAGAGAGAGAGAGAGAGAGAGAGACAGAGAATATTGCGAGAGAGAAAAGAGCAATCAACATTTAGAAAAGAAATTCCTTTCCATAAAGTGGAGAAAAGTAAGGATGGTTGAACACATTTAGGCTCACCTCCTGTGTCTGGATCATGAAAGTTGGGGTCCAGGCCTTTATCCAGGAACCTTGAGACCTTTTCAATGTTCCTCAGCTGAACATACTCCATAAACTTCTTCAGGTTAGCCTAATGGAGGGAGAGACCGGGGGAAAGGGAAGAGGGGGGGTAGTACAAGAAGAGACAACTGTGATTGGGTGATGTCAGACTCCTGTGGATGGGGATGTTTTAATAATGCAGCTGAAGAGATGAAAGCTAAAGTTGCTGCTCTCTTCTTCTTCTGTGTTTGATGGGTTTATTTCTGCTCTGTCATGCCAAGCTAATGGACCATGTTGCAGTGGATGTATAAACTCTGACAGGATTGACCATACTTTTTTTTTTTTAAACAGGGAAAGGGGCTATGAAGGAAGAGTGAAATTGAGACCTTTCCTTTCGGAGAGTAATAACAAGAAAATTAGATCTTGAGGCTAACTTCATATTTTTGGGTTCAAAAGTCCTAGATATATAACACTGTTCCGAGCTTCAGCACTTTCACATACATGATGTTTCAACCAGTCCATCAAACGAGCATATACACAAGCACAACAAATCATCCTAATACACAATTACTGTTTACACAAACACACTTTATTTCCTCAGTGACCTGTGATTACAAATATTCATCACCTCTGCTGATAGGTGTTAGCCCGTGGAGGACACAGTGAAAAATGAAGCTATGAGCCAGGTATCTGCACTCACAACTCATAATAGAATACTAAAGCTGGAAGAGTAAGGGCATTTCATCTATCAAGAGAATCTGATTAAAAAGTAGCATTACAGAATATAATTGATCTAAAGATTTGATGTTAATGATGAATTATTAACACGAATGAAACACACTGTAGTTTAACGTCTGACAGATAACATACAGATGGAAAACTGAGATTCAAGCGTTGGACATGTAATTACACGATATCTGCAGCACCCCAAGTGCAGAGAACTTTCATTACTATTGCATCCTCTCAAGGTTTCTCATCCTCAGACATTATGTAACATCCACATGTGCAAAAAGCCTCGCACAAACACAGACACAACATCACATCTCATGCAATTTAAGTACTGCAATACAACAAACAATCATGTAAAACTTAAGGGCAAAGAAAGCAAACAGCCGTTTTTGACACTCACCATTTGTGGAGTCATACTGTAAATCCCTCGTTCTGAGAAGTCCCACTCTACAACACCTTCCAATTTTACATCACAGACACACTACTTCTTTTTTTTCCTCACACCAAGACGCCTGCAGCCTGCCTGCATCTACAAGCCTGCCTCTGGATCACACCACACACATACAGCGACATGCTGCGAGAGACTGCCAACCCAGCTACTCTCACTATCTCCAAGTCAAACGGAGTGAAAGAAATTCACTCTGGCTTTTTTTTTTCCTTTTTTTTAATCGAGCTTCAGTGAGGCAGTTGTTATGGTGATAGGATACAAAGACAGCTCCGGCAGCCAATGTACACGCGAGTGGGAAGAGCATTGAGGTTTTGTTTGTGAGCATGTGAGTATGTGTGTGCTTGTGGGTCGTGCATAATGCCTTGAAGAGGGCTCTGAATGATTTGGCTGGGATCAGCTGGATGTGATGTGTGTTTTATTGCCTGTTGAACAGAGAGGGGCTGATAAAAAGGCTTTGTTTCATCTGCTCGGCTGAGGGTCTTAATAAACCTAATATTTTCTCTGCTGTGTTATCTCTCGGACTCACTAACACACACATACACATCAATTCACACACATGCATAGACACAATGCGCCTTAGATCCAAGTCACCATGACAGACTGATAATTTCCACAATATTATGAAAAATCAAAGGAGGACAGTCTGTCATACATTAGATTTGAGAGTCACAGCTCTGTGCAGAACTGGTGGAGCGACAAAACACAATCTGTTTACAGTTTATTATTAAAAAAGACCAGCCGTTTGTCATTTTAATCAGAAAAAAATGACTTGAAAGAAATCTCAAAAATATCCCATTTAAAGGGGATTATTAGTATTTTTTAAAGTGACTGGATATAAGTCTGGATGTGATGAACACATCAGAAAACATTCAACATGGTCTGAATTATTGTGATGAGTTGATAGACGCCCAAGTGGTTTGCTGGAAGTACAAGACAACCCTGTTCCAGCAAAAACTTAGTGTTTTTAAGAAGCCAATAATACCAGTGATACTATCCCCGGAAGTATATTGACTTTGTATCCAGATGAAAGATTTCCAGAAAAACTACCATACAAATGATTAATATATATTTTTATTAAGGTAAACAAAATGTATTCAGTAGTTTTTCAAACAAGAAACCACAGGAAAAAAACACAAATCAATCAAACTAGCTGAGCCCTGTTGGGGGACTGACTTGGGAGTGGATGTGTATGTAAAGCCATTGTTTTAATAACTAAAGGGAATTGTACAATACATGTTCCCAATTTTGTGGAGCACAAATCAATGTTTTAGTCATCAGCCCTAAACTTATCAGAATGCTGCAATAAGCTTAAAGGCTTTATATGTGATTTTTTGATCCAGCAGATGTCGCCCTTGAGCACCAGCATGAAACCAAAACAACTGGCGCTGCATTGTTGTGTTAGCATGCTAATGCTAGCGATCTTTATTATTCTGGTATCTTCACACTGCATGTAAATTTACCTGAAATGAGCGTGATCTAGAAACACAGTTAAGCAGTGAGTACAGTATGTTATTCTTCTTTTCTCTAGTCCCTCAATTAAACAACTTTTATACACGAGGGGAGGAGTCAGCCGGCCGTCTTGGCGATGTAAACAAAGTGAAGATAGGACTCTGAAAACTCTGAAAACATCACAGACAGTGGGACTCGGGTGTTACACCCATTGTAGACAGTCATGACTCACAGAGTTATTTTCAGAGGATATATTTGATTTATATTATATTTAAGTGTGAACAATCACATTTAAAGACTTTAAGGTATTCATCTGAATTTACTAAACAGAAAGAACAAAGTCCACAGCAGCTTTAATAGTTTCTATCAGATTCTCTGTCAAACAAGGCAATGCTTCATATGACCATTGTTACAGCATCAGATATTTCATGTGTGGTCATTTATTTTATAGCAGTCAACTAGTATATAGTTAAAAGTGCAGTCAACTGGTAAAATACTATCACAAATTTAAGCAATGTTTAAAATGGCAATAGAGAAAAAAAATAAAATGATGGCTGCATCACAATATTCAGAGTGTTGAGGGGCAAATCAGACTCCCCATTTTCCTTCAGAGACTGAGGTAAGGTCTTCCAAATAAGACAGATAAACAGGCAGACCATTACAAATTCTTTTCAGTAGCCATCCAATAATGATTACCTTTACACCAAGATACACTCAGGGAGCAAAACAAAATCTGTTGAATTTCAAACAGAGGTCCCAACAAGACAGAATAATGGACACCAACATACGAGTTGTACAGGGCATTACTTCTCTGAACTATCTCTGCCCAGTGTTTGGCATTTTGGCCATAACAGTTTTGTTTTTTGGAACCAAAAGTGTCCATATTTGGGTGAGAGGATGAAGCGAGAGAGGTTGGCTGAAGTCCATACACATGCATACCCAATAAGCCAGTTATAGACTGTGTTTCCAACAGTACAAAGTTCCATTTGTGGTGATAGCTGATCGGAAAAGTTTAGTTATTAGAAGAACCTGCTAAGAGGGTTTGTGGAATGTGCTGAATTCCCTGCTTGTACAGACAAACCTTGGATGGGCGAGCGAGCCACAGGTGAACAAAAAAACAACAACAAAATTCATTTGGGCCATTTTCTCTCTACCATGAAAAGCCAACACCAATCCTGAATAACATGCACGTGAGGATTTTTGGAAAACACTGAACACAAGGCACATACACCAATACCTGCCATACATATCTTTCACAATCAGTAAACAACACTGTAATTTAATTTCCTGGAAAATGGAGCTTACACTTATTTGTACCACCTGTATGTAGAATTAACTGCAAAGTAAGCTATCCTAATTGTCCAAAATATTCATGAAAAATTTCTCCAAAAGGCACCAACAACGAAAACATGGCAGATTTCTAGGCATGCATCCAGCCTGACTGTGCCATATATTAAACTATAACATGATTTAAAGAGGTCAGTTATAAACAAAGTCACCTCCCATGAAGTTTTCATCAATTGAGTAATTACCTAAATAACAAAACACTCCGTTTCACTGCTTCTGTGTTTCATACTTGTTGTATACTTTCTTTTTTTGGCTGTGCAATTGGATATGCTAGCATGAGGCTGTGTGGGGATTACATTTCGAAGCCAGACTCAAGTGGCCATGTGAGGAACTGCAACTCTTGGAATTTTCCTATTGGCCTGATTTTTGTTCCCCCTGACGTTGTGGCTAGGTCTCCACAAACTCACACTTTACTCCAAACAAATGTTTTGGTCTGGTAACTAGTGGAACAGTTTGCACAGTCACAATGGATGGTTTGGAAAAACTACAGGAACTTACACAAGTTTGTGAGAAGGTCCATTTCATCGTTTGTTTCTCTCTTTATGTTTGAGCCATATGTATTTCGCCCCTCTCCAATTTAATAGACTGAGACTATTGTTGCAGAAGGTTTTTTTTTATAGTGTATTCTTCTTTGTACCTGACATCTAAGGATCAACTATGTTATTGACAGAAACATAAATAGTAGACAAATTAAGAGGCATTTACTCATCATCTGTACTTAGAGCCCAAACCTTGGCTAAAAGTTTCATGGGGATTCTTTATTAGGAAGGGGTAACCCTGCTGTGCTGGATCAAGAAAAAAAAGAAACAGAGGGCAGAAAACAGAAAAGAAGAACGGAGAAGGGGAATGATGAGAGAAGATGACAGACGATGTTTCATCTCAGTGCGGCAGAGCAAGAAACAGCAGCGACAATCAACTCCCAGAATCTATGGCATTTCACCAACTCTTTAAATCCAGATGACAGCCCGCGGAATCAGGTTGATTCTCTCCCCATGCGCTCTGTAATGATTAGTGATTTCTGTTCCAACTACACCATTTGATTAACATGTTCTTGATATGAAAAGGATTTACGTCCCTGCACACTCGACAGCTGAATGATTATTGCGCTACTTCTACTGAAAAATGAGAGTATAAAAGAATAGTCTGCATGTATTAAATATCTAGGGGTGACTTGAAAAGATCTAGATATGACTTATACAGTAAGAAAACATTTTAAATGTGATATGTTAGTGGCACTACAAGTATCAAATACAAGATTTACACCCCCTTCACTAAAACATAAACATCCGTTCATAAAGTGCACAGTGAAGCAGAAGCTGCTCTTCCAGAAGCAGACAGTGTTTAGGGAACCTCCTGATACTGGGGGGGGGGGGGGGGGGGCGACTTAATCATCGTTAATCTCAATTCATTTAAGAGCTTGGTTATAATATCAAGACAATTCTTCATAATTCTGGAGGATTTCAGACGCCATCCTGACTCAGGATTAGAACCCCTCTCTTACAGACTTTGTTTGAATACCGACACATTCGGTTGTGCGTCCTGAATAATATGCAGCTCTTTTGTAGAGGATCTTGAACAGAGGCAAGAAAAATGACAGAAGGAGTTACTCCGGCTAGCAGGAGGAAGTGGGTAAAGGTTCCTTCATTTAATTCAGTGCCCTGCGGAGGCTTTTGTCTCCAGCACCACTAAGGGGAGATTATCAGGCACCACCTGATGAAAGCCTGGGTTTGAAGACCAGAAATTACAGAGACTTCTCCTGCCTCCCTTGCCGACTTTCTGGTCTCTTTCATTAACTATGCTCTGCTTCTATTCTCCCTTTGATTTTCTCTTTTATGTGAAGTTTTTTTTTGTCCTGTTCCAATAACTTGTGAGCATCAATTTGTGAGCCATGTAGCATGTACATATGTGTGTCAGATGCTTGCACTACCCTACATTCACACTCATTACCACATGGCCACATAGCCCCTGGTCCCTCACAGCTGGCCTGCTGCACGCTGATCCATGGGTGAGTAGTAATTACTATGCTCAGCATCATGATGCCTATTCAGGAGGATCATATCCTGGCCTAATGCAAACTGGCCTGTAAAATACACACATGCTCTAAAGCGTCACAACTACTTAGGCAAAAAACACAGTGAGGGGGTCATGGGAATGCTCTGTGGAACGCCAGATATCAGGATGATATGAGCACAGCCTAAACAGTCGGGAAGGGCAGAAGCCTCAAGCGGATAAATATGCAGTGCTTTACCCCCGTCAATACAGAGTCCTGCTGCCTGTGCCAGCCGCATTTTTAGATTCTGTTGCTGTAGACAAGCATATGGTTATGGTTGTACATGTTAAAAAAAAGGAACTCAAGCTTGAGACTCGGACTCGAGTAGCACTTAAAGTCACACAGACATGTGACTTGAGGCCTGACTTGGACTTGCCCCTCAAAGACTTCAGACTCCACTCGTACTCGGGGTTTTTGGACTCTTGCTTGATCTTCTTTTAGATTGTATTTCTGGCACATTATTTTTACGAGCTGAATGTCAATCCGATCCCATCTAAGAACACACACAGTGTCATGTGCACAAGCGGCCACATTTCACAGATGACACCGGGTGAGCACATCACATGGAGCTGCAGACTGCACATCGTCTCAGGGCTTAGGCGTTTTGATGAAGCCCCCGTATATGATGTCAAAATAAGCAACTTCCCCCGCACTCCCCTGCTTCATCGCTCTCTCTCTCTCTGTCACGGTACACCACCCGCTGAAATGCAATATCCGACACAATTGCAGCAGGAGGAGAATGATTAAAGCTTTAAGAAAACGGAGGGTGAGAAGTCGGCGTCTGCGGAAACTTCTCATTGAAGGTAAACTTATGTAATTTACATCAGGATCACTGGTTCTGTTTTCTTAATTAACAGCCCAATCTGGTCTGAGGGTCAGGGTAGAGATGAAGTACAGACAGTAGCCTAGTTAGGGATGGGAATTTAAAGTAATCCCTGTACTCGATTACTTGAATTACTTAATGAACGTGTACTCGAGTACCCGCAGATTATTATTTTTATTTTTTTAACCGTAAACAATAAAAGGGTCCGTCAGACACGGACCTCCCGGACCGGAATTGTAGACTTTATGCCTGTGAAATGACATAAACATCCAATATTTAAACATAAATATAAATAAATAACCAACAGCAGAAAGCCATTTCAATTTCAACGACGTCGCTAACAACGATGTGTGCTAACAGGGCTAAGTACTTCCAGACATCACTTTTCTTGACTGACATGTCGCAGGTGTAGCAGACGGTTCTGTATTTGTTGTGCTTTTGCTTTCGGTGTAATAATATGTCCCTAGAGAGTTGCCGTAGCTGCCGTAAAACAGTTGTTTTTGCTGAAATCTGGCTCGGTGTGTACTAAAGCTGAAGCCGTGGCCGGAGAAGTCATACGTTTGTATCCTGTTAATTATTTCCCTACCTAGTATATTCAGTTAGGTGAAAACAAAAAGCTGGGTCACACATGTAACGCTGTGAGTTCAAGTTTTGTAGCCTAAAGCAGAGCTAGCACAGGTAACAAAATGTTACTCGAATAATGGGGTCAACGGCGAGTACTCGAGTACTCGTACCCATCCCTGGTAGGCATATCTGAAAATGAGCATTGTGAGTAACCACTACTACTACTACCTTCTTATAATAATAATAATGATAAACTAATGGAAGCTGAAATGCAAAAATATGAAACTGCGTTACTTTACTTTACTTACTAAGTAAGTAAATGTTATTGATGTTAATGATTTTGAACAGTTAGAAATTGCACATTATTTATTAACGGTGGTCATGCGCAGGTTTAGGTTACAGGTTTATATATTGACCACGTAGAATTGACATTAAAGGCTTATAATGATATCATCAGTGCATTTGAGAGGCTAAAGGGATTTGTTCATATGTATAAGATTATATAATGTCAGTTTATTAACTCAGTGTGACGGTTGTACTTAAACTCTTAGTTATTATTACCTGTCTAATAATGGTAGCAGAATTTTCCTGTTGTCCTGAGTAACATTAGTTTATATCCATTTTAGTTTTTCCCATCTAGACTTATATTCATCAGGATGTATGAATATCTTTTTATGTTATTATTGTTTGTTAAGATCAAGAGAAACATGTCTTGGACTTGCTGCCCTCAGAGAATCGGATGCCCATACTCTGCCTGACATACAGCCGTGTGTTTACAGAACATCACAGGGTATTTAAACCTCTATTCCACCACATACACACTGACAGAAATGGTAACCAAAGTGGCTGCATCTGAGTCACAAGATGACACTTTGTGCCTCCACTCATCAGGTATATCCTGTCTGCATTAAGCTGTCATTCCTGAGTGAAGCCCCTTCAGATGCCAGGTGCCTCGTCTATTCAGCCCGTCTGACAGCGATACAGAAAACTGTAGTGACAGTGACTGATGTCTGATAAATCAGACCCAACAGTGTCATCTACAAGCCAAACACCTTGAAATGTTGTTGTCAGCTTGATTAAATTAATAACTTGTAAGCACCCTTAATAAGTAAACATGTAGGGCATTCTGTATGTATTCAATGTAATAATCCATATTCAAAGAATAATGGAAGCGGGCTACTAAATTAATTTGTCATCTCAAACTGAGGTGCACAGCTGACTGTTGGAAGCATGTGATACTGTACGTTGTACAAGAAAGCAATAGCCCCAAAAATCTGCTGTAAAGCAGGTAATGGTAACATTGGTTAAACCATTTTACCATCAAATATATTCCGATACAGATAACCACCTCATCTGGCAATACATATCCATAAATTATGAACCTATTGAAGCTTTTGATGCAGAGGCAGAAACCTTGAGCAAAACCAGCCATCTACAGAACCTGTTGAGTTTGAAAAGTGGGATAGAGGGAGATGCAAAACGAAGGAGAAGGATGGAGATAAAGAGAGCAACAACAACAACAATGAATAAGATTTATAGCTACAATGTCAGTCATAATGGTAAAAGTATGTGGAGTAAGTATGATAATAGAAAGAAATACTTCCTCAGTCTTTAAAAGTTTATTTTAAAAAATACATCTATTCAATTGTGTGAAAAATATACAAGACTTTATTATTAGATGTTATTGACCAGCAGCTGCCTATCCTTGTGTTGCCACGTCAGCAAACACAAACACACTTATCTGGCACAGAGTGTTCTTGATTCTGTGCCTGGCTGTGCTTTGTCTATACACTCATTTATGTAAAGGCTGGGGCCAAAAGTGGACTGGCCTTGACCTCCGTCTCCCAGATGCTTTGTAGACAGGCCCATCCTGCTGCAGGGCCATTGCATTTTAATTAGACACAAATCAAGAGAAACTCCAATTCTCGTCTTGATTCATACAAAATCTGGCTTAGTGTTAACCCAGCAGTGAGAGAGCAATTTACACATCTGTTAAGTAATGCATCAAAGAACAGCAGAATTGGTTATATTGTGTGTTTGTTTAATGCCATATTTCTTCAAATTGTTTATAGAAACTAAACATCTGCCTCTCCCTCACATAACACAACATTGCAGTGAGTCATTTTATGTTTAAAAATGGATTTAAACATAAAATGAAATGATACTTAGAGAAGCTAAGATTGTAGATAAGATCAATATGTAGATGTATTTGGTGATATATAGCTCACATAAAGGGTCTGTTTGAAGATCTTAAACATATACTTGTAGTTGAGGACACACAAACACAGGAAATTAAATGAGAATAAAGAACAGTAGGCAGTCCATTCACACAGTTTCCAAGGCGAGAGTTATCATGTAAGCCCACTAGGATGTACTGTGAGGCTTCAAACAGCGAGATCATGGCCTGTACAGAGAAGCTGTCACTGGTTTATTTCCAGGGCTGGACTGGTAATCTGGCATGCTTGGCAACCTTCTGGTAGGACCACGTTCTTTGGGAATGATTTCTTTTTCTGTTATTGCTTATGCCCACATAGAAGGGACAGCGGCCGATTGGTTATTTTCTTTATAATCACTCCAGCTCCCCCTCACCACTCTGTTTGCTCCTGCTCCAAAATCAAAATTGTAGGACGTGAAACATGAGTGTCAAAATGATCCCTGGGACATGCAACCACTTTGAGTCAAGATGCTGAAAGATTTGTAAAGAACCCTGCAGTTTCTGCAGCTTGGTCTGCTACAGTAGTACCCACTGTCATAAAGCCACAGGTTAAGGGGGGGCGTGGCCCTGCCAGGGAGAAGTGCTGACCAAGTGTGAGTCGAGGAAGCAGAGTGAAAATGTATCAATATGGACAGTTAGAGCTGATGATAGTCTAGCCTAGCAGTGGCAGAATTAGTATTGGATGGTATCATAATATCCAAAACATTGTAAGCCTGAGGGTTCCCTTTAAGATGCATAAAGCCAAAGCAAAAAGCTATTTGAGGATAAATCTGTTGCTCTTCTGTACTAAAATGTATACCAGGGATGGTTGCAAAGTATTCTTACCCCACTGGAAAGTACTCCATTACAAGTCAAAATTACGTATAACCTAAGTGATGTATAGGTGTCAGTATTATAAACAATATAAAGTTTGCTACAGTCAAATGTTCCCTGTCAGTATTTACTACATAACATTTAGATGTGTTCATAAGAACAGCTAATCCTAAAGTAGGCCTACTTACCTCTAAGATGTAACAAAGTAGAAATAAAAAGTACCATAAAATGTCAATAATATAGCTATTTGCGAAAAAAAAAAAAGTTTTTTCAACCATCTACATTATGCCAGTAAATGTAATAAATTAAATTGAACAATGAATGTAATATTCTTAATTAACTCTAGCTGAATTAAAAAGAAGTAATTGTTTGCTTTCGAACAGACTTTGACTGGAGAAAGGATATTTGAACTCCAAAGTCCCCTCAGAACACGAGGGAGTAAGTCACAACAGAGTGTGTACACACTGTTTGTGTCTATGGCACTTGCTCCTCAGCTTTGTAATGATTTGGAGGAATAATGTGGTAGATCTATTAAAATAAGGACACATGGATGGTGTACAGTTATTTTGTGTTCGACCCATAGTAAGGGGCAAGTTTGAGCCAAATAGTCCAGAGAATGTTTCTCCCAGTCGAGAGATGTTAATCACAACTTTCCATTTCACTCGGGGTTCACAATCAGAGGCTTGTCTTTTTAAACCTCCTCTTAGAAGGAGGGGGGGGGGGCAGACAAATGGCTTAGCTAGTTTTATTTGTCAGATTATTCTATAATTCATGGATTTATTGCAGAGCATGAAGGTCTTGAAGCATGTTGCCATAAAAAATGCAACACACTAATGTGATGTGGAAGCAACACAAGAAAATGGGGGTCACGTGAGGGAAAGGAAAGGAGGACTGTAGAGCGAAGACATGACAGCAGTATAGAAAAAGACTGAGGGCTAAAAATAAGTGTAGTCTACAACAGTAATTTATTGACAGTTCTTGTAAAGTCTTGTGTTAAACTGGAACTTCTATCGCTTATGTTTCATGTGATTTAGAGGTGGGCAGGGAACAAGTAACAAAACAGGTATTATGTTCTGCCACAACATGGATTTTTGCCATATTGTCATCACCAGTTTAAATACATACGTTTGGTTGTAGAGCACACACAAAGAAACATTGAATGCTCCGCCTACCGCCCACAGTGGTACATACTGTATAAACAGCATTAAATAGTGATTTGTAACAGACAGTGGCTTTAGTTGTCCACCACTCTTCTGCATGTTTCGCTCAAACACTCAGCTCAGAGCAAGCAGTCTCACACGCTCACTGATCAAACGACTCCGCCTCCTCATTGTGTCAGAGTGAGTGTCAGTGTCTACAGTGAAAGTGAATTGTGGTACAGCAGTCAGGTTAACCTGTATTCTCCCCTCTCCAGAGCTGCTCTCACTGAATCCCCACTCGAGTCTCTACAGATGGACGCTCACAGATGCAGGAGGGAGACGGGGAAGTGGATTTTTTTATCAAACCACATTCCGATAATCACCACTGGAGTAGCGTTTCTCTGGGGCTATACCCCTATATTGTGCAAGGAGACGACTTTATAACATGCACAAAAAATCACACAACTTTTAGAAATTAGGTCTGGTTGACAGGTAGCTCTGTTAGGTTGACTGCCCGGCTACCGGTACGCTTGCACATCATGAGTATGGGACTTCAGACCGCCAGGATTGTGGGTTGTGGGGGTTCTCTGTGGGTGAAGTGTAATTGTTTGATGACAGGGAGTAATATCAAACTGTAGCAAAGAGGTGAACAGCCAGTTCAACCCGGACTCTATCCGTGGGGAAGGGTAAAGCACTTTGTGTCATGCTGTGAAAGTGGGTTAGCCTCGGAGCTAGCACTAGCACCAGGCATCCCTGCAGCCACAGAACCCATACACGGCTGTCTCGTCCCCCGATCGGACTTGCTTTAATTTCCATGTTTCTGTAATATTGATGTCATTCTGTCTCTGTATCTAAAAACAACTTTCTGGCTGCCTCTCTCTCATTTTTTTTTTGTTTTGCTTTTACAAAGAACGAAAAGGTGATGAAGGAAGAAATATATATTACTGTCTTGTGTCCATAATATTTCCTGCAAATCTTACTTCTCAAATCAGATCAAACTTTTTAATAAATCTCACGCCCTGAGGTTTTATCATTAAAGTGTTCCTCTGTAATGAAATAATATTACGGGAATTGTGTTTTCTTGACAATGTTTTTTTGGTGAAGTGTTCCTTTAAAACACACACACACTAACACAAACACACTGTACATTTAACAGTATATCGTGCATGTGGATTAAGTAAAGCTGCACAATTAATGAACATTATAACCTCTGTGTTTAAATACGCCTAAAAGCTGCTTACCACTTCACGCCTGTTAAAACAGATTGGTGTTTCTTTGTGCTTTTGTTGTGTGTGTCTTTAAGCACATCGGCCTCTGTGTCTGTTTGGGCCTCAGCCTACACTACATTTTGTCTGAGTAAGCCAGAGCTTTGTAATCTTCAATATCCATACCTAACAGGCTTAGTGTGAAGAGTGTGAAGCTGTCAGCTACAACAAATATACAGTATGACATGAGTATGGAGTTGATCCCAAGGAATAGGATTTTTTTTCAACCTTTACTTGCTGGTATAGCAGCTATTTAAATCTTTAATTTGAAGGACTCCAAAGCTTAGGGGAGAAGCTCACACCACATGCAAAAGCAGAGGAGGTTTCAGGATGAAACACACAAGCATTGCACACATAAAAAAAAACACGCTTACTGATTCATAATTTAGCACACCAAACACACATTTCATTCATGATGCATGAGTGCAATTGGAAAAAAAAAACATTCCCTTACACTCAAAGCCAGAGGTGGGGGTTTGCTGTTACTATGGCAACAGCATCTAACACATAATTGACAATAAATGTTTCTCTGTAACAAAATAATTCAATTTTTACACCTCTCTGGTGAAGATTTAAAAAAGAAAGCTAATGTCACAGCTTGCATGGTTTACATGAGAGGCAATCATTATCAGAATAATTGAAAACCCAGTTGTAAATAACTCGCTACCTCCAGACGCCTTTCTCTGGCTGAGTATATCTGACAGCCCCTTTAACGGAGATTTGCTTTTGTTTGTCTTGTCTCTGTAGGGGTCCCTGTTGTTTTTTATTTATGTATTTGATGGGGAAGTGGGAAGCAGATAAAGGACAACAAGAAAAGCGACAGAGACACAAAAATGCCTCTCTGCACTCTAGTCTAAAGCCAGACTTTACATGGACCCCGGCCATTTGCTGACATAGCAGACACACACCAGTATGGTTAGCCTATTAACAAGGCTTTCACTGTTTTTATCACAATACAACAAGCAAATTTATCCAGTGCAATCCCTGACATGCACATGTGTAAGACTCTTCAGTAAATGCTTATGGTCAGTCATTTCATGCTGATGAAAAAAATAATAATTATATCACAGTCAAAAAAATGAACAGAGCTAGTCACAGTCATCATCAAAGTTGAGCTTTGTGTTAATTGATGCTTTGAAAACTTCAAACATGTCGATTAATTTTAGCAGGACTAGTATGGAATATCAACTTAAACAGTAAACATACAGAACCACAAGCTTTTAAAAAGGGTTAAAAAGATAAAAGACTGAAAGCTGGCAAAAGGGAAACAGATTGAAGCACAACAAAACTCCTTTTTCTTTGGGTATCTCAATAAGAAGTGCGACTAAACTCTTCCTGCACAACCCCACTGTGCCAGTAACCTGCATTTACACTTGATCTCATGAGTTATTTCAGCAGGAGTGTGTTGTTTCTAACCTCTGAGGCCCGACTCCTGGTGTTTCTCTCTGAGTGCAGCAGCATGGCGCCTCCTGAGTGATCCTTTTCAGTAGCACTGGATTAATGGGTTTTAGCTCCGTATAATATCTAGCGCTCCTCTGGATCAACTACAGTTTGGGCGGGCAGGACACACTGTGAGGTAGCTCTGATAGGACTGGCTGCTGGCTGGAACAAAGTGAGGCAAAGCCACGGCCTCTTTCCAGCTGAACAACACACTCCCCAAACATGCAGAGCGCTGGCTTATTGTTTTGTGAACCACCAAATAACCCTGGTGCATGCTCAATCAATTTCAGCCACCACATTGGCAGTTTGGCTTTGTTTACCATTGTCTCTTCCGCCAGTAAAATGGAGGTCAGGCTTATTTACCAACCCATTAAGGCAAAACAATAATACAAAATTAATTATAATGACAAAAATAAAACTGCTTATTTTTCCCTAAAGTGAAATTGACTGTGTGAAAAGCATTATACTTGTTATTATGTGTTCAAAATGTTTTTGTACCATTAAAAAAAACCAGAGTGTTACTCTTTTTTTTGGAGCCGAGGAGTTCATTTATCGTTGTTGTGGTATTGATATCATTCATTTATTGTTTAAGTATTGTATTGAAGTTTACATTTTGGTATTGTGACAAAGCTACTAACATTCCTGTTAATCAAAAGGAAATTTAAAATCAGACTAGTTAACTAAAAAGTTAAGAAAAAAGCCAAACTTGAGCATAAAATGAGCATGGCTTTTATTGCTATTTGCAACAGCCCATCGCTAACTTCAGCCACAAAATTGCCGACTTAAAATGCAGCTGAAATGCGTAGCACTTTGCGGCAAGCACACACTGTGGGTAAACAATGTCTATATGGTTTGTCGGATGTGGCTAACATTAGCAGTTCCATCACCACCACCAGCCTTTGGTCCTTCATGCAGGTTAACGTCACATTGCCTGTGCTGAATGGGGTTCACTCACTGCTCCGGTCCAGTGTTAATATGCCAGTGGCTGCATTACAGCCTAAACACAACATTTAATATCATTATAGAATTTCATTTAGCAGACGTTTTAGTTGAAACAGACGGTCATATGAGAGTAAGTACAACACAAGCAAGAATCTAGACGGGGGAGAACAACGGTATTCATGTTTTAAGATTTATTACAGGTGACCTCTATGATACACATCATTGTATCTTGTACAACAAGGTTGGATGGTCATCTCTAACAGAAAGACGTGATATGCACTGGCATCTTTTAATTTATAAAGCTCTCACAGAAGAATGACCCTCATACCTGACAGAACTCACGTTCCTCAAGACGTTTACTGTTCAATGTTCCTCGAGTCAGATCAGAAAATCTGCTTTTTCTTATTCTGCACCGGACTCTTGGAACAACAACAGGATCTTCTTGAGGGAAATGCACTTTTAGATTTTGGGCATTTTAGAAACCTGATTTTAAGCCTCCCAACCTGTTTGTAACTGTTTTACATAAGTGTGTTTATTTATTGCAGTTTTGTACTCGCTTAATCATCTTAGTCCATTTGAGACTTTTTAGACTGATTTTAGCAGTCTTGTATTATCTGTCCCCTGTTTTTCTTTTTAATTTAATGTCTGTTTTCTAATTATTCAAGCTTCAAGTTACTGTAGATTAGACACAGGTGACGTGCACAGAAGCAATGCACAGGGAGTATAGACGTTTTTTTCCATAATCAACAACAACATCACCAATATTGTTGTTATGAATACCCTCATCAACATCAACAACATCTCAACATCCTCATCATCAATATCACACAATCATTATCGCTAATCATTCAGTGTGTAGACTAGTACTGTCTAGTTACAACTGCACAGTGTCAGATTGGTTTGAGTGTGGCTAAAGTTATCAGTGCTGGTACCACCAGTCTTCAGTCCTCCATACAGGCTAACATCCACATACCTGTGCTGAATGTGGATAGCATTGCTCTATTACGCCCCAGATCCAGAAATTAAATGATTAGGTTAATGTATGGGAGATCCTGAGCAGATGGATGATGTACAAGTTAATTATACTCCAAAATATAGAAGATGATGTATGGATGAGACATTGTTACAGTTTGTTGTACAAAAAAATCAAAGATACCGACATCATGAAAGCTAGTGTAGATAAAAACTAACATTTCACCGCCACTGTTTGACGTGTTTGTTTATTAAAAGGGAAATATTTCAGTCAATAAAAACCTCTATTGTTGTTTCGATGCATGACTATGTGTTTTCGTGTGTGTTTGTGTTTAGTCAGTGAGGACGATGGGAATGCATGCTGTCATCAGAATCAGAGTGCAGAGAAAGAAAGCGCTGAATCAGGTCCAGTCATGTGCTTTTAGGGCAGACACACAAAGTGACACCAGGACACAGGCAGCCAGGCACAGTTGAGGGACAGAGCCAGATGATAAAACATTTAAAAGTGAATGAATATGGTGTGTGTGGAGCCTTGTAACATTGAAAAAAGTAATCCCTTAAAAAATATAGTTGAAAGAAATGACCCTTCCCTATATGAGATGAGAATATGGCAGGCAGCAAGCTCCGGGCTGAGTGAAGGGGGTGTGGGTGGTGTATTTATTCAGCCAGATGATTATTAGAACTCTATTGTATGTTATGCCTCTGGCATCCTTTTCTACAGTCATCTATTCATACTGCCTGACCCAGAATGACTGACTCCACTCTTAGTGGGATGGTGAACTGTATGGAGCCAGAGACTACTATGTCTTGTTTTTCTTATTGTGAAATGAACTTGTGCAATGAGGTGGAACTTTGTAAAGACCAAACAACAAGTGCCGTTCCAATGTCCCCAGTGTTTCATGATATTTTACCACAGGAATATCTATACAGTATGAGCAGTGATGCATGGGTTTAGGGAATGGTCGAGGTGACTGCCAGGGCTGTGTGGACCTTCACTGGTCTCTAGTCTAGATTCGACTATGATTACCCTGTCAATGAATCGATTTCATCCCGTATCTTGATGCTAGCAATAGGTTCTATCCCCAATTTTCTAAAATAAAACTGTACATAGCTACTTTTTCATCAATGAAAAAAATCAGTAAGAGAAATAAGAACTTCATTTTTAATTTTTTTTAGAAATTTCTGTAGAAATCAATGTCAACATATATTTTTTGTTAAATTGTTAACCAAAAAAAATAACTTTAAAAGGTGCAGTTGTGGCCAGAAAATCTACAAGCAACATCAGCACCCAATAATCAATTATGTTCAGTCACTGCATCGATGCAGAATCGTTCTCCTCTGCAGCCTGATGCATCGTAGAAACGATTTATTTCAACACCCTGTATCCTCCTTTCTCTGTCAAAGGCTGACCAGTGAGAGCACACTGAGAGATTATCTGATAAAACTGAGTCCTTCTTGCCACTTTACACGCCCCTAAGCACTGAAAGACTGCAGCAGCACATTAAAAGAAAATCTTTCTTCTAATGGAGCTGCATACTTAATTTGCAGATGCCACCTAAGAGATAGTTGTTAGGTGGGGGTTGTTTCTGTAGTAGATGGACAATGATGAAAACGGAAACAGACTGTGGATCATCTTAGATTTATTCAGCCATGGTCAGACAACACAGAAACACAACACACACGGCTGACAAAGTGCAGACCATCACTGATCCATGCTGAACAAGATCTCACAATCGCTTGCAATCATTAACAATCATTGGCAAAGTGGCAAAGTCTTCATCTTCACAGTGTTGCTTATATTCTGCTAGAAGGTACATCCTACAAATTCCTGGCTACTTTGGTTCATCTCTAAAAGGCTAGAAAGAAGACATCACCTTGACTCGTAAATATCAGACATATAAATTTCTTCAGTCTCAGTCACGTTTCCCTCTCAGCTCACAACAGACACTTCAATCCAAATATAACTCTACAGCAATGAGGTCTCTAAAACATATGTATTACAGCTTCACAAACCTAAAAGAAGAATTACTCTTAGATGGTTGACACAATTTAAAGATATAGCCACAAAATTATCAAGATGAATGAACTCATGAAAATACGTACTAACAATAGTTGAACACTAGACTCATAACAAAACTACCAGCTCCATGATACCATCTGATTTCCAATGTAAGGTAAAATTGTGCTCAAGACAACATATTCCTACCTATCCTCCTCTTCAGTGAAGCAATTCTTACCTTGAATAACAAAAACAGAGCCCAGTTTTAACATTAGCTGAGACCCTAATAGAGTGTACCGGGTGTATTATGAAGAGCCTGGGGCCTACGTTTCTACATGGCCTGGTTTCAGAACATACTGAACACAACAGAATCAATGCCTTCTTTCTAATCTGACTAATCATTGTCTCTTTTACAAACACGCACAGTAATGTACTACTCGGTATGAGTAGAATATTAAGAGTTTAACCCAACAGAGTACAGTCAATGCTGCAATTTCCAACAGGCAGGACTTCCACCCATTGCATATATGCTATAAAGCAGCAAAGAAAAGCTACAAAATTCTATTCTATTCTAAAAAATAGTGAATTATTGTTGATTTCATACTGGCTGCATCAGTTTTTGATTTTATGGACTAACATAAGACATGTTTCTGTAAAATGTGGATTACAGGTCGGGTTGCCCATGTGTAAAGTGGTTACGGTCGAACTATTTTCAGGGTGTTCTCTTCACAGCTACCACATGCTGAGCCCTCACTGACTGATAGCGATAACTCTAAGACACACAACAGAGGTAAAGCACAAAAATACTGTGTGTGGCCAACAATTTGCTTCAAGTAAGATTACAAAGTAATGGGGTTTTGTTTTGCTACCGGGCATCCCTACACTGTTGGAGTACAATCCACTTTCTTGCCAACAAAGTCAGTCTAAGATTTCAATGTGCTTCCTCTGTCAACATCCATATCCGTCTTTTTTCTCCTCTGCCATGATGGTCTAGACTGAGAACACAGAGGTAAGGACTTTGCCTTTGGGAACTTCTGACAAAAGTCATACAGTTTGGCAGACAATTCCCAAGAGGACTTCTTGTGCATCAAGTTACATAAGGCAACACACACTTAGGCGCTGTCCACCCCGAGAGCATCAATAAGAGATCAGCAATTTCCAGATCCCATCAGACAGATTGTCACATCCATGCATAAACCCATTAACCATGTGCAACTTAGTTTGCACATAGACACACACATGCATACAGGAAGGTTTTCCACATGCAGACACACACATACTGTACATACTAACACACACACCTTACTTATTCAGAGATCCAAAAAAACACAATCTTACCGGCCACACAAACATTCACGCATTTAATGACCTATAGGCACACTCACACACAAACAAACACACAATGATGCAAGGCCTTGGTTAGTAACTGAACCAGTGCAGGAAGAGGCATTAGCATTCTGCCAGGGTTTCAAACAACACTGCACCAGCTCTTCACACAGCCAACATGCAGCAGAGCGTAACGACAGAACGAAAGCCAGAAAGAGAGGAAAATAGGAGAGCGAACAGACAGGTAAGACAGGGATGGGTTGGGGAGTGTTCATAAAGAACAGTGAGATACAAAGTATGAAAATCAGAGAGAGAGAGAGAGAGAGAAAGATGTGTTTATCTAAGATAATGAATACACTAAATTGAAAAAAAAAAGATGAGGACATGTGGGGTACCTTACTATTGAGTCTGGCCTTCCTGGCTTCTTTTGCTTTTCTTTCCCTTCTCTCGGCTGCTTGCCTTCTGCCTAGAGCGGATCCCATCTCACACACACGGACACGCTGCCCGTCACACACGCTCTCCCGTAGGTCAGCTACAATCCCAGTGCCAAAACATCATCCACATGGCCATGTCCAGTTCCCCTCCTCCTCCTCCTCCTCCTCCTCGTCTCCTCGCATTCACTTTTGTCTTGTCTTGTCAGAGTGTAGCACATGCAAACTCACATGGTCACTCGTACAAACCACTCACCCCGAGCACCGACGCACACACTGACTCGTGTACATGCACAAACAGATGGAGATGGTAAAGGGGGGGATTTTTGCAGGATGCTGGAAAGAACAGAGGGGAGGGTGGGGAAACAGAGAGCTGGAGAAAAGAGGGAGGGGAAAATAGAGGGTGGAGAGAAAGCGTAAGATAGACAGCTTTTAGACAGGAAAACTGAAAGAAAAAAAGAAGAGGGAGAGTGGTTGGGGGTTAGAGGTAGAAGAAATAGGCATCAAAAGTAAAAAGGAATATTAAAAATATTATGGGCAGTGGAGAAGGAAAGGGGAATCCCTTATGCACATGATCGTGTGGGTGACTCGTGCAATCGTCTTTCACGGCCACCTGCTAAATGAGACGTAACATGACTTTAAAAGATTTATGACTAATGCCCATTTTCTGTAAATATTAAAACATTTTTTTTGACAAATAATCCACCGACACAAAAACACAAAGCCAAATACAGTATTGCACATTTTAAACTGAGCTCTCTCTACAACAGAGAAAATCTTCTTTTTAAAGTCAGAGTACCGTGTCTGTATTTGTGTGTGTGTATTTATGTGTGTGTGGGGGGGTTGATATTACCCAAATATATCTCAATTTGTGTTCAAAGGACTTAATTTCTCATCCTTTTAGGGGATTACACAGAACCTTTGTGTGTGTGTGAGGGATTCCCTGCTGGAGATAACCTCTCATCCTGTGCCATACAACTACATGTTTATGTGTGTGTGTGTATGTGTGTGTGTGTGTGTGTGTGTGTGTGTGTGTGTGTGTGTGTGTGTGTGTGTGTGTGTGTGTGTGTGTGTGTGTGTCTGCTATGCAAAAAATCACACATTAAATGTCATAGCTTCAGTTGCAATTATATAGCTCTGATAAGAGGGTTCAGACCCAGTGGAATCTGACATCTGTGAAAAATATTGAACTACAATGAACTAGTTTCTCTGTGTAGTTTCTCATTGTAGACTGAAATAATGCAGGAATCCCCATTGATGAAAACAATAAGCTGCTAAGAACAACAAGAAACGTAGGAGGAATAGCATTACTTTGCAGTTGTGAATTATGCTTTTCCCAAACATGTAGACAACAGAAGTTTGGCACAATGTGAGTATTTGTTCGGCCTGTGAATCATACTGGACAAGGGTAATCGCTGTATCTCAAATGTAAGCACATTTTATATTAAGATAGTGTCTGTGATTTCTCTATTGATTTATGACATAAGCACATAGGAAATGGCCTCGTTCTGGCAACGTGCTGTATTGTGTTCGTGACCACATTACCAAATAGTGCGTTACTAAACGCTCTAACGACTATATATTTCTCTTTAGGTTTTCCTATACACAACTCCCACCCTTACAATTTCTATGGAACGTGGACGATATCGAAGAAAAGTGAGATACGGATTATAATTCTATCCCTTACAAACAAGACAGCAAGAAATACTTAGTAATCCTGTGAGGAAGCTTTCATTCGTTTGCTGGATGTTGTAGTACAGTGAAGACACACTTCTTTTCTCTAATCTAAAGCAATGCAACAAACACTAAGGGCAGAATATAGTGTCAGATGTTACACTGAGTCTCTTTAGAGAAATTGCTCAAAAGACTACACATTAAAAAAGGGAGTGGGGTGACACTGGACGTCCTTTGTCCCACTATAAGAACACCACTCATTCTGCAGCACCGTCTATCACATGGCAGACCTCCTACACCACACTCCCACATGCACTCCTTCCCCCCCTTCAAGTACACTATGTACATTTTTCATCTAGCCACCCTGCATGCATGGTTAACAATGCTGTTTGAGGGTGAGGAGGTCTGGTTGGGCTGGGGTGAAGAGAGGAAAAAAAGAGGATGTGAAAATCCTATCAATTATGACCTCATTTTAAACTTTAGCCCGCGGCTAATGAGCTCCATACCAGCAAAGTAGGCTAATGCTTGACCTTAACCTAACAGGGCAGCTGGCTGCACGGTGAATAGAAAAACTCCATGACTGCCAAGGCTGCAAGAGTCACCCATAAACGTGATTTCCCGCTTTACCCCTGCAAGTCATTATGCAACAAAAAGTGCCGTTTAGAAAAAAGTCAGAAGGGGTAAAAGTCAATCGCTCAGAGTTTATCTTTGCTAATGAAAAAAATATATTTTTTTATTCAGTGCATAAATGGGAACCTGTACAAGCACTTTAAAGGGATCGTTCATACTAGATAACAGTCAGGACGGTCCCAGTTTAGAGAAACTGGCTGGAGTTCCTAAATGTAAGCTAAGCTCTACAAACGGAGTCACATTGAACACTTACACTAGACACTTAAAAAAGTCCTTTAGAGTCTAACATTTCACTTGAAGTGTATGCTATATGTTTTTTTATTTTTCATTGCTTTACATTAAAAGGAAGACTATGCAACTTTTTGATCCAGCAGATGTCGCCCTTGAGCTCCAGCATGAAACCAAAACAACTGGCGCTGCATTGTTGTGTTAGCATGCTAATGCTAGCGATCTTTATTATGCTGGTATCTTCACACTGCATGTAAATTTACCTGAAATGAGCGTGATCTAGAAACACAGTTAAGCAGTGAGTACAGTATGTTATTCTTCTTTTCTCTAGTCCCTCAATTAAACAACTTTTATACACGAGGGGAGGAGTCAGCCGGCCGTCCGGGCGATGTAAACAAAGTGAAGATAGGACTCTGAAAACTCTGAAAACATCACAGACAGTGGGACTCGGGTGTTACACCCATTGTAGACAGTCATGACTCACAGAGTTATTTTCAGAGGAGATACTTGATTTATATTATATTTAAGTGTGAAAAATCACAGCGCTTTCTTTAAAGTAAACAGCCCTGAAGTAAACTGTTATTTACCAAACTTAGTACTTTTACTATTGGAGGAATCCTACTATTAGTATAGTATTACTATAAGTACTAGGGATGTTCCGATCTAATCCTGGGGCATCCGATCTTTGTTTGATACTGACTCAAATAGTTAGATCGTGTCGTGACAATGGGCCGATGCACCTGTTGTCAAGAAACTTCCCAGTGAACATTTGACAGTGATTAACACTTTGGGATCATAGTACAGTTTGCCAACAGAGAAATATTCTTCTAAGAGTACTTTGGCTGGCCTGGCCTAAACAAGAATCTCTAAACATACAGCATATAATTCTAGACAAAGACAGCATCACCTGCTATGGTCATTTTATCAAGTATTATACTTCAAACTGAGCTGCTGTCAATCTACATTGAGGATGCTGAGGAGGGTGCATCAGCCAGGTTTTACAGTATTTACAAATGGTCCAAATCATTCACATCATACATATTTCACAACACACATAATATACACCATGCATTTATGTTGACAAACACTTGACCTGAAATCATCTTTAATGACTGGTGCATCTGTCTGCAGGCGTCTCTGTGTTAAAACAGATTAATAACAGAGGAAAAAACAAAGACTTAACTATGGCTGCTTCTGGAGCCAAATTGGCACCCTTATTTTCCTCCCATAAACACAGCTGTCCTAGATAATTCATTGTTAAAAGAAACATGCAGCACAAACGACACAATGGCTTTCAGAGCCCATTCACACCATCAGGTTTTTTACATAAAGAGAGAGAGTGTAAGTATCTCGGGGATTAAAACTTTTTTTTCCCCATTTGATTGTTGTTAATCAGTTCAACTTGTATAGTGGCTTATGATAACAACACATCTGCTCTTTACACATCATTTATTGTGTATGCATTACCACCTCACACGCAGCAGGGTAACACTCATTTACTCTGTCAAAAACAATGCAGCACGGCAGCAAGCACCTCACACCAGAATAGTACACATGAAACCTTTTTGAGAGCATGACTAATCCCACTCATCACAGCTTTTCTGCATCTCCTTCATTCACTATTTTACAGTGTCTCTCTCTCTCTCTCTCTCTCTCTCTCTCTCTCTCTCTCTCTCTCTCAAAAAACAAAACAACTTAGGAGACATGTCATCAGGCCAACTGTTTTTCTTATATTTAAGTAAAGTCATCAAGTGTCCCACAAGGAATTGCACCATGACAAAAAGAAGAAGAGAAAGGACAAGCATGTAACATTTCTGTGGACACATACTCTTTTAGTCTATTGCATGGAGAGAATGCAGCTCAGTCTAAATATAATACTCAAGTGTGTTTTTGAATGTGCTGGAAGGATTCATTATTCTGAAATGCTAATCTCTCTTCTTAAAGTTTAAAACAGCTCAGCTAAGCAGTTTACTGATGCTTGAGGAAAAAAAGGTAAAAGTAAGTTATGTTATAAGGCTAGCACCACATAATATTAAGTTTGAAAACTTTAATTATGATAGCCAGGCTTTACAATAAAATCAAATTTCCCTCATGAAATGTTAATCTTACAAAGCTCAGCCTTCAATAAGCTATTAAATTCTTCTCATCAGGTTTAGTAAATTAACTAAAAGAAAAGAACATTTGAGATTCGTCACACGAAAGTCATGAAAGGAAGGCGGACTCAGTGGTCTTATTCAACGTAACTTAAACTGTTTAGTGATGTAGCATGTTTGAACAATGTTTGATTTCAAAATCCACATCAACTAAAATAAAAGAAATCATTTTGTTCCTCAATTGAAGATGAAAAAATTTAGCTTGGGTGGAAAATTGTTAAATTCAGCTTTCTCAAAGTACACAACACACAAAAACACATTCTTCACTACGTTTCTCTCCCTGATGTAAATTATGTTCCTCCTTTGTATTCGATGCAAAAGCATTTACAACATCCTGCTGTCAACTCATTATACCAACATAGTATCCAAACACACACACACACAAAAAGCAGACACACACACACATGCGCGCGCACACACACACACAAGCGCAAACAAATACACAAAAAAAGCATGCACGCACGCACGCACACACACTTCAGACATGCATTTCTTCATCTGTCCATAGCCAGTCAGTCATTCACAAACAATACAGGAGAGTCTGTTCGACATTCCCTGAATCTGATCTGAGAGTTCATTGGATGCAGACTATGTCAGTAAAATAAAACACAAGGTTGTACTCCAAATCAAACATTTCAGAACACTGCAACTGTACATTGGCCTTTGCTTACATTTAATATCACTTCAACCTAACCTAACACCCTACTGTTCATTCTCTACCTGTTCTCATGCTATATCCGCACAAACATATCCAGTTAATCCAGACTGTGTGAAACCATGCCGCCTTGTATATGGGCAATTTTTTTTCCATGTGTGAAGCACTTATGGTTCTAAATGGCCAAAACAAAACGTTTAAATTACACATAAAAGAAACATCAAAACCCCCATAGCTCTTTCAGAACGTCCAAGAAACACTGAAAAATAAAACCAAGCTCAATGTACAGATCATGTGACATCAAAGGTCACATATTATACTCCTCTTCAAGAAGTTTAAATACGTCTCTTGTCTGTGAAGGGTCTTGCTAAAAATCCACTCTGATCCTGTATCTGATCATGTCTATAAACCCCTCTATTTCAGCCCTGCTCAGAACAGGCTGTTTCTGTGTCTGTACCTTTAAATATGTAAATGAGCTGTGTCTGACCACGCCCCCTCTCTGGAAGGGCTTTAGTGGCTTGGGCTTTCTCGCTCCATGCCCTATTGTTTACAATGGAAAGGCAGATTCAGGGGGAGCGTCACCGACCCTGGGGGAGGGATTACTGCCCTTTGTGATGTCACTAAGGGAAAATCTTTTAACGGCCTGGTTGAGCACACATTTTCTGAAAAGTGGAGCAGGCAGAAGACAGGGGGGGGACTAGGGACACACATTACACACAAAACCAAAAGTAAAGTGTATTTTGTGTAATGTGTGACCTTTAAATCAGGTAAGTGCACATCTCTATCAAGAAAACAAAGTTAATATATTTTTTGGTCTTACCTTGGTGTGGAGTTTAGACAGCTGCTTTTCATCCAGGTGAGTCTGTGTGTAGACGCGTCTTTTATAGCGGAACTGAAACACAACAATAACATATGTAAGAGGCATAGCAAGAAATCAAAACGCTGCTCTGTTTCAAAAGACTGTTTTTTTGGGTTTTTTTTTTCTATTTTGACATTAAAGGCTTTATATGTGATGTTTTGATCCAGCAGATGTCGCCCTTGGGCACCAGCATGAAACCAAAACAACTCGCAATGCATTGTTGTGTTAGCATGCTAATGCTAGTGATCTTTATTATGCTGGTATCTTCACACTGCATGTAAATTTACCTGAAATGAGCGTGATCTAGAAACACAGTTAAGCAGTGAGTACAGTATGTTATTCTTCTTTTCTCTAGTCCCTCAATTAAACAACTTTTATACACGAGGGGAGGAGTCAGCCGGCCGTCCAGGCGATGTAAACAAAGTGAAGATAGGACTCTGAAAACTCTGAAAACATCACAGACAGTGGGACTCGGGTGTTACACCCATTGTAGACAGTCATGACTCACAGAGTTATTTTCAGAGGAGATACTTGATTTATTATTACATTTAAGTGTGACAAATCACATATAAAGTGTGTAGAAGTGTACAAAATGAAACAAAAAAAGTTCACAACTAACTCCCAGATTATGTATTGCACCTCATTCATTATTAGCAATTGGCCAAAGAGGGTCAAGATTTGATGAGATATGTCCAAAAATGTCCAGAAAACCAGTTCTAATTATGGTTATAATGCATATTCGTTCATATTTTTACAAACTTCCATACAAGATGAGGTAAATAACTCTAAATGAAGTAAAGGAATGATGATGAAATAAAATTAAGAGTGACACCACTCTGTGTCCAGGGGGGAGAAAGGGAAAAAGCCACATGGGCCTTGGGTTCTGGTAAAGTATGATCTTTAAAAGAACAGTCCCTGAAATTTCGATTTTTGAATTTTGAAAGATATATTTATTGAAGTAATTTTAGCAATATGAAAGCAACTCTCAGTCAATTATACACTGGCTTTGCTATTCTGAAAAAAAGAGTTTAGACTGTAAATGTGGATGCAGCAAAATGTAAGAAATTGGTATCTTGAGGTTTTATAAATAAATGTAAAGTAGTTATATTTTGATGCCACGTCATTGTCTATAATTATACACTGTACATCCAACAAATGAGGAGAAGATAGCCAGCGTGCCAGCTTGTGAATGTATACACATCTTTTTTTCATAACCAATGCGAGGGGTTTGGCAACTGGGTAAATCCAAGCTGAAGCAGAGAGGCTTTGAGCTTCTGATCCAAACCTGTCACTCATCTCTACACACCACCGGCCTCAGGGGATAACTGCTGATCTATGGCACACACACACGCACGCACGCACGCACACACGCACACACGCACGCACACACACACACGCACGCACGCACACGCACGCACACACGCACGCACGCACGCACGCACGCACGCACGCACGCACACACGCACACACATACAATAGAGAAGCCTATTTTAATTGTTGCTTTTTGTTAAGACATAAAAAATTCTAGGAATAAAAATGTAGATTCAAACCTTTTTGATGTCTAACCCCAAAGCTTATCAAAGTGAAAACTGTTGATGTTCTGATTCACTCTTACCGTACTTAAGCTTTTTGTGCTATATCAAATACAGTTTTACAAAAGGCAAGTTATCAATTTCATTCCTCTATATTAACATTTGTTAAAAAAATATTCTCTGACAAAGCAAAGATCCTCAGAAGAACCTCCAACCCTTGAGTTTTCAAAAGCCTACTTTTAATCACTGACGCCGGTAAGTCTATTCTGTAATAAAAGGAGACATTATAAAGAGACGAGAGAGAGAAATATGAATACACTGTGAAGCAGAGGGAAGAAAAATAGTTTAAAGGATAAAAAATAAATATAAAATTTAAACGATACATGAGCCCACAAAATGAAAATATATCATCAATGCACGTAAAAACTATATGACTAAAGCAAACGTGAGGAGAAGGGGAACAAAAAGCAATTTTGAGAGATTCATAACAACCACCAAAGCAAGTATCCCCTTATACATCAGGGATTGGCATTAACATTAGGCCCAAGGGAAAACTTTGTTTTTACTATCCTCTCTATCTTGACACATCATAAAACTTGTGAGAACAAGGAGGGCCGGTCAGAAAAAATCTCACGACATCTTTACGACACGATCTGTGCAGCAGCACATCTTCACATGCCTCTCAGATCAGAAACGGTGATTGACGAGCAAAAACAATCATCTGTGAGAGATGACAGTCACTGCAGTCATCACATCGCTGTGGTTTTATTGCTGCTGCGTTTGAATGACACATCCGACACAGAAACATACACAGACACCCACTGTGTGAGCCTGCATGTGTGTAAACGTGATGTATGTACGGATTGAAAACTCCAAAAAGAGTCAAATATTAACCCATAGATAACAACAGATTTCTATTTTATTTTACCTTTATTTTACCAGCTAGTCTCATTGAGATTTTGTGATCTCTTTTTCAAGAGACACCTGGGTACATCAATGGCAAATAAAATAATAAAAACATTGAAGTAACAGACATCAAAAACACAAAGTAGATGCATGGCCAATACACACAAAAACATTATACAAACACATTAAAAGTCAAGTCAGGTGTCCAATGCACGGCTATTAACATAGACAACTGATTTAGATTCATCCTCTCTTTCAGCATCCTTTTAAATTCCACTAGAGTGACCAGATCACTCAGACACAAGTCAGCCTGTAGTGTGTTCCAAGAAGAGGGGGCGGAGTACCTAAAGGCCATCTTACCTGTGCGGACCTTAGGTACAGATAGCAATAACAGGTCAGACGAGCGTAGGCTATAGCTACCGATGTTGCTTGAAACTAGAGTGCATAGATAGGAGGGGAGTAGACCAAGAATGGACCTATATGGTTGTCGATCAAGGTTAAACCATGATCGACAACCCAAAACATTTAAGGCAGTTTCCTCTCAGTTCTACATGTTCGGTCTTGTCTTTATTACTGACCTTGCAAAGCTAGTTAATGGCCATAATTGGATTACTGTACTCCTATCTCTTGGGTTAAGTGTGTTTAATATACAAGAAAATGATTAAATTATATCCTGAAATGCTTTTTATGGGTAATTTGTTCAGAATTGCAGAACACTAATCATTCAGTGAATTGATTTTTCCCCAACAGCTGTCATTTTTGTGTGGGAGAATATAGGCCACATATATATATATATATATATATATATATATATATATATATATATATGTTCCATCTCCATCTCTCTCTCTTGCTCTCGCCTACTAGCTCTCCTTAAAGCCTCATAAATACACATGATCCATACCTACCTCAAGGTAAGGTACAGGGGCGATGGAGGGGAAGGGGTATTCCCTCAGCTGTCTCTCCTCATCTAGAAACTTGCCAGCCTTGCCGTTGTAAGCCGGCTGGAACAGGCCATAGTTGAGTACATCCTTCAGGCTCTGGTTGAGGGTACACAGGATACGCTGCTTGGACAGCCAGATTGGAGCATCCACGTTGAATTTCATGCATTTCTGTAAAGGTAAGAACGAAGAGGGAAGAAGAAGGTTAAGGACATTCAATTGTTCTAATATCGCACTTCACTTAAGTAAAACGAAAGAGACAGACTGAGAGTGTTTTTTTATTTCAACATTTCAGTGTTGAAAAATATGCACTGGAATATTTAGTGGGACCTATTTCATAGGAGAAACATTTATTAAACTTCCAATGTCACGCCCTGGGGAAAAGCTAGGCCTTTTTATTATAATAAGCAATTCACAAAGGTATGGTAGTATTTCACCGTCATCCATTACTTCTCACAAAAGGTCATCTGAAAAGCAGTTCTCGTTACCATATTCAAGTAAACAAAACCATAATAAAGCAGAAAGCTCCCGTAGAAACACTCTTCTTCAGACTGACATTTTTCAACAACATAAATTTGAGTCTGCGTGTGAGTGTGCATTATTCATGCTCTGGAAATTAAGCTGAGCAGAATCTCTCTTGTTCACCGATAGCTTCAGCTCTAAGCTGTCTCGGGTCATAAACCACACAGTTCAGAGGTGTAGATGCCCAAGGGAAATATCTGTGAACAATAAACCTACTTGGTTAACTAATGCGCTCTATAACACATTGTAAGGGTAACTCAGACTGCAGCGTTCCTCTTAATGGTACCTCCGCTATTATCAAACAGGAGAAAGGTTTGTTACCTGTTAAATGAAACTCAATTCCACTCTTAGAATAAGTAACTATGTATTTCCCAGTCTTTCCAGAGCGTTAAACACTGAGGTTATTGTGGATAGGTTGAGCACTTCCCACTAGTTACCACATTGTGGAGCCTGAACCACAGAAGGTAGAGTGAGAGTGAAATGAAGAGGGAGTGTGTAACCCACAAGTGATAAATCAATCAAGCGCTGACTGCATTATCGATTCCAAAAGCACAACTCTACCCTGCTCACATGTGTTTCTGACACTCAGGGACGAAGCTCGGGAACAAACACTTCTCATTGCAACATAGGAAAACGTCCTGAAATGACACATAGATAAGATAAGAGAAGATAATCCTTTATTTATCCCACAATGGGGAAATGTACAGTGTTACAGCAGCAAAGAGCAAAGATGGCAAAACAAAAAGTGAACACAGTACAATTTAAATAAAAAAAGAAAAATTAAAAATGTACAAAAAAATAGATAGATACCACAATATAGATTTTAAAAAATAGATCAGCTGAGCTGCAGTTTTGACGCCCGGAAGAAGATGCAAAAACACAGCTCTAGATTAAACATCACTGCATTCATTTGAAAAAGCCATTCTGCTAGATAGATATAGAAAACAGTGTATAGTAGGTGTAGATAAAAAATAGCATGTAAGATTTGCATAGTGTTACTAATGCCGTAAAAAATTTGAAAAAATGATCTAATGAACACCGAGGAAAACTAAAGAAGACACAATGTTCTGGTGCTCGTAACAGTTTTAAAGGGATCATGTAGAATGGAGGTGATAGAAGGTGATGAAGTTTGGTTCAGTATGCTATTAGAGCACAAAGAAGCAGCAGCAGTGCTACTGATACAATGAGTTCTACTGATAGAAAAATATGGTCAGACTCCGGCTTGAGACTTAGAGGAGATGATGATGATGATGATGGGAGCTCATGTATTCATTTCAACTTCCTGGTTTGTTAAAAAAATCCTTGAGAAGCTGTTTCCAGGTCTGAATCTCTCATGAGAGAGAGCGTGTGTGATGATGTCATCAGTAAATCAAATCTAAACTCTTACTAAGAAAATCTCCAGTCTGAAATAAAAAGTATGTTCTATATGCTGCTCATCACAAACTTTCTCATTCTTCATCTCTCTGGTGGGAGGCTCTATCGGAGTTGATTTTCATGCCGTGGAAGATATACAAAACTGCGGAGAACTTATACACTGTTTCTGCCTACAGCGACTTAACTTTTTTAAACAGGAAAGAAAGTTGGACAGCTCAATATCACAACCCTCAAACTATTTTTGGCAAGTTAGATGTAAACTAGATCAATACCGGTGTTGCTTTTGCACTGGCAGCGCTCAAGGTGCTTCTCATAGACGTTTACTGTTGCTAGGTAATGACAGTTGTCTCACGGCACTTTCCGCTTCCCTTGGACGCTTAGTCTGTTTCATATTGCTCTGTTTGCTCAGGATTTTCTCTTACTCAAGGACATTTTTACAAAGAATACATAAAGAAATAATGTAAAGGACTTGTTTCCTTTTCAGCACTAAGCCTGGAAATTGTTACGCTAAAAAAAAACAAGTCTGGGTTCATGAGATAAACTGTGACATGGATTAGTTTCTTCTCTGACACAGTTGTTGATAAAGTTGACATGACACGGTTGTATTATAAAATGTTGTTTAGCATTCAATCACAATCCGTACACAAAACATCTGACTTTTCAAAGAATTCAATGTTTGTGTTCATATTTATTTTTTGTAGTTCTATCTCATATTTAAATGTCATTATGAGCTGGATGAACATTTCAAATATACTTGAATGAAACCTTTATTGCCCCTAGGGGAATTTTATCTTGCACCAAGAGCATGATAACACAAAAAGAGACAAAAGACATCAACAACCACACTGCCAGCACATACTAACAAGAATCATTTAAATACACCATTACAGCCTCACATGATTACATGCACTGTAAGGAGTGTCATGTAGCAAGTTCAGTAAAGTGCAGAGTGCCAGGTTCAGTTTAATCAGAGCTTATTAAGCAGCTGATTGCTGCGCGGCACAAAGGAAGTGAGGCCTCTTTTAGTCCTCATCCTGGGCATTCTGAACCTGCACCCTGAAGTCAGGAGTTCACACTCGGACCAAAGAGGGTGCTGTGAATCTGCCATGACCTTGTTCTCAAGATTTGGTGTAAACCAGTCCGTCAGGTAAGAAATACTGAACATTTGCATCCCAGTTACCTTGCCGCCTTGTTGAACAACCTTGTTCAGCTTGTTCTTGTTTTGTACGGACAGTGCTACTTAATGTTTACACAAACAAGATTATATATTATTATTATAATATATTACTTATGTGCATGCAAATTTTAAGGTGGTGATATGGTTACTTTACAGAGACGATTAAGATGCAAGCATACATAGATTTTTTAAATAATATCTTCAGAAGAGCTAATTAATCATTGCTTTTACAACAGGCTGTTTAGTAGAGGTGAAAGTCATGGCAGTAGCCCTAAACACTCACTAACAAAATGTCCTTGTTTGTTATTAGCCTTGTTTAGGACATGAAAGTGACAAAACTCAATGAAAAATACTCACAGCTAGCAAAGTGACTTTCAAGAGGCACTTAGAAATAACAGAAAGTGAAAACTGATGCATACTATATATACATTTAAGAGGATGCCTCCTTGTCTCAGCCTACAAGTTTCTTGAGGGGGACATAAACTGCACTTAAAAACTGACTTTGAACAAAATGCTTTACTTTCAGGATTAATGTAGAGTCTGTAAACTGAGCACATGGTATCAGTGCAGAATGATACATAGAAATCCCTAGACACACTTACATTATACTGCGAATAAAAATATGCATCTTCTAGCTCAGATTTCAAAATAAAAAGTTATCAAATAAAAAAAATAATAATAATGCTTGCTGACAAACATTTTGTATTGAACAGCTTGGAGTGAGGCCTGGCTGATCCCATAAGGCTCTCATATAAGATAAGATAAGTTACCGCTTTAGAGCGAATAACATTTAAGTCAGTCCAGGCTGGCTTCAAATCGAGTTCCAAGGTGGGCTTCAGTTTTTCCCTTCAGCACATAAAGTCCTTGACTTAATGATGTTTCTAAGATGAGCTTAATCTCTCTATTATCTGTAAATCTTAATGTCTACACTGCCCTTCAGTCTGAGGAGTGTGATACTATTAAAACGCAGAGTATCAGAAAGTTATTGAAAATGAAGCTTTCAGGTGATGTCTTTTATTGTGTTGTAATGGTGGTGTAGTGTCTTGAGATATTTACCTTCATTTAAAATTAGAGAAGCTGTTAAATATATTCTTCGTAATATTTTTTCATATTAATGTATGTGTGTAGAGGTTTCACAGCAGCAAAAAAATCATAACTAAAACTGTTTCCATTTTACAGGACTCCCCAGAGATGAATGATAAACTTTTATCATCCAAAATAAAATGTTGAGCACAGCTCTGTTGGAGCTCAGGATGATTAATGAGCTCCACTGATGGTGTTGGGACCTTTTAGATGGGTAGAAAATGTATTTAGTTTGTAAATCTACGATTCTGGGACGACCCTGTTGGCCTGTCCTGAGATCTAAATCCTTGATGAAGTTACAGCACAGTCTGTTGTAAATAAACACAACACCCACCACTCCCGGGGAGACGCACTGATAGTTTTCTGGTGGGATCACAGCAGGTGTCTAATCAACTCAAAAATACCTGCTACCCATCCAATATGCATGCTGTGCATGTGAATACACATTAATTGTTCAAGCCTTATTTACAAAAACATCATAACATAAACACAGACTTTAACATAAATAAGTCAGTCCTTTTCTCCAAATGCAGTAAATGCTCAAATCTGAGTCACAAGTCCTAAAAATCGGGGCGAGTCCTTGATTAGGGTACTACAACACTATGTAGAGGTAGAAACTATGACATGATTTCAATCACACACCCAAAACTTAGACTGTTAACAAACTCATATAGTGACTGTGTCAAGGATTGAGAACAAACTGGACCCAAGTGCAGATGCTTAACAAAAACTATCTTTTTTAACAAAAAGGTTAGATGCAAAATGCAAAACAAAAACATACAAGAACAAAATCCAAAAAGGGAAAACAAGGAGTAACAAGGAAACACTGGAGAAGAAGACAACCAGCATACACTCACATACAAACTACAACACTGGCAACTTACAACAATAAGCTGGCAAAACAAAGGAAAGAACACAGAGACTAAATAAAGACAGGGGTAATCAAACACAGGTGAGACTAATAACACAGGTGAAGACAATGAGGGTCATCAACACGGAGGGAAACACACAGAGGCAGGAATACAATACAAGAAACACTGAGGACAGCTACAAACTAAATAATGAAACACTAAAAGACACACAGAACTCAAGAATGTAACAAAGAAACACAAGGATAAGAAACTACAAAATAAAACAGGCAACACTAAAGACTAAACTATGAAACATTAAGACAAAAACACACAAGGGAAACAAGCAACACGAGGATGGACAGGTGAAATTAAAACATAGAAACCTAAACGCTGAAAAACAAAACTAAATGAGACCAAATCATGACACACTGTACATTTATCTAATTACACATTTGTAGTTGTTCTGTTGTGCTAAGCATCCTTGGTTTTAGATTTCAAGGTGGCAGTACAAGATATACGTTTATATAACAGAGGGTCCTTGAGTCTGCTTGTCATTGTTAATCTGTCCGTCATTGTGCTCGGTGTCTTTTTTTCCGTCAAATTGAGTTCGCTTTAAACACACTGTGTGTTTAACACTGTGCGTAACACAGCATGTTATTTATATTGCATTGTATGTGTTAACATGCTTAAGCACAAGTTGAGGAGTGATGGTTCATAACTGTCCTTCATCACAGTGTCAGAACAGAAATGTTCATATCTTGAGTATCACAATCTGTCGTCGCACTCCTCAACTTTTTTGTTTCTCTTTGATACATTCTTCTCCAGTTGCCAACAACATCCATACATGTATACTTCATTCAAGTTTTTTTTACTAAACATTTAGAATTTGCACATCTATCGGGTCTGAAGGTGGAGGGGATGTTTACTTCAGCAGGTATAATTAAAGTGTCATGGTTGGGACTCTTGGTTGAATTTTGTGATGTAATATTTAGTGTTGTGATATTATTCTGGGGTATTTTCTGTTTTAGGATTTTGGTTGTTTTCTATGCTTTGAGTTTTGGTGCAGAGGCTGAGGTGCTCATTGGGCACAGCTGAGACTCATCAGGTGCAATCAATAGCTGCTGATATACTCCCTATCAAGACTGCTCCTCTGGTTGCCAGTTTGTGCCTGCTACTTTAACGTTATGTTTGCTCAAAAATTAATGCAAGTATTTCTAGTTTTCCTCAGTGCTTTGCCAGTGATCTAACGTTGTGTCTCCCAGTGACTCCTTCCAGTAAGCCACAGCCCCTCTCCAGCAGCACAAGTCTACCTACAGCACCAACATAAGTACCCTTGTCACCAGGATTCCCGTGAAGTCTGTAACAAATCCCTTACACCCATCCCCACTCATCTGAGCCTCGCTTTTGGGTCCAGCTTTAGTGATCGTCACACGAACTGGTTCAGCAATGATCAACTCAAGGAGCCCCGGTGGGCAGTCATCATCAGATGCTCCATGAGATCATAAACTCACTATGCAGACTAAGCACAAGTGGAATTACTCTAAACTCTCAGCTCAATCATCTCACCTGTCAGATGCCAGCCTCTGAAAAAAATCCTGCGTGGAGTTCTGTTGTCTCTCCTGCCTATGCTACCTCCTCTCCTCCCCCCAGAGAGCCATGTGGTCATTTTCCTCTACAATGTTCACTAGTTTTTTTTTTTTTTCCTCTGATAGCTCTAAAATAGAAAATCTGCTGCTCTTACTAATTTTTCTTCTTGTTTCTCTTTTTAAAATGCACAAGATTTTTGACCATCCTGTTCAGGGGACAAGAAGCTGCTAAACGTCTCCTACCTTTACGACAGGGAACTTCAGGGGAAGCAGCTTATTCTGTTGATTCTGCGTTTTGGAGTGGGTGGGATGGGCTGGCACTAACGGGGGTTTACATAAAGGGTTTATCAGATGAAATAAAAAATGTACTAGCTTTATGTGACAAGCCTTTCTCACCAGAAGGGGTTATTGTCTTGACCATTAAAACAGATAACAGACTGAAGGACAGACATATGGAAGGAGCAGTGAGTTAGGAAGTCTGGCCATTTCTGTCCCTCCTGCTGAAAGAGCTGGCTAATCAGCGAAGGAGAGCGAGACCGCTTTAGTACAAAGAGCCCCCAAACATATAACTATACCTGCTACCATCCAGATTTGACTCAGTTCCATTCCTCTCAGTATTTTAGGTGATTCCTGTGCTAATGACAACTTCATCGATACTGAACTAGTTAGACAGGTTTTCCTTTGGGGCGCGGTCACACTGGCCATCTGTACCGTGCCGTATTTAAGCACAATTGGCCCCCAGCTGCACCATTCCCACGCTGGCCGGCACGGCCCGCGGTCACAGTACACAGGACTATCTGTAGCTAAGCACGATTTTACAGAATGTCGTAATACAACACATGCACACTTTATGTTATTATGAAGCGTGCTCAGTTGACAAACAGGCGGACCCGAGAGAAGCACGGCCCGGAGCGGTCACACCGGCCAGTGTGACCGCTCCCTTAGAGGCTCTCGAGTTGCCTTAAGTACTAAATGCTCTGGATGGCAGATCGATTGCAACTGTTCCCATAACCCTACATACACCTGGACACAGGGAGAAGATCCAGCTCTTTGTTACCTGTGGTTCTTTTTCTCCCAACAACTACAATAACTGCAACTACATAACCCCTAAATAGACTGGTCCACCTCATCCATCTCCAGTTGGAGCAGGTTTTGTCACTCTAACTGCTTGCACACAGCCATTACACTTCCTGTCCCTCAGAGAACCCCACTCCAAAACCTCCTGATCTGTCCCTAGAGTCCCCGGAGAATCATGATCCACAATTAGTGCTCAGAAAGTACTTGACCCCTATCCCTTCCTCCTCACCTTCCCTAAGACTGTGCAATCAACCTCCTCCCTGGTGCCACCTTGCATTCTAGTCGCCTTTACAACCTGTCCTGAGAGTGAGGCTATGGAGAAGTACACATCTGACCCATTCGCTGTTGGACTCATTTGCCCCTCTTTGTCCCCTGTCGGAGATGGATTCTTCTTTGTAGCCAAGAAAGACAAGATTGTATGCTCCTGCATGGACTACCGGGGTCTTGATGATATCACAGCCAACGAGCATTGTGCGTTCCTGTTACATGCAGGTAATTCTCCCGCAACCTAATAACTCCATTTTGACTTCAGATAAGAATGTAGTGCAATGCAAAATATCTTGGGGCTGCTCTAACTGGATCCATGATCAGGTGTCCTCAGTTGGACACTGGCATATGTAAGAGGGGGGGCAGGGTAATGAATTTATTACCAGAGCACAAAATGATAAACACCACCTGAGCAGAGTGTCTCCACTGTCTACTATGGAACTTAACTACACTTACAAAACCCACACACTTTTGAGAAAATGGTCTCGGCTTGACAGATGGATCTGGAAGTTGTGAGACCCAGAGAAGGTGGTTCTCGGTGGTGAATATGTCATTTTGTGATGATAGGGAGTAATGTTCAACTGCAGCTAAGAGTGTGTTAGTTCAACCTGGACCAGCTGGGATGGCAAAGCACAGTGGGTCAGTAATAAAACCATTATTTTAAAAACCATTATATTCTAGACCACACACCACGAATAGTAACAAACAAAACAATTGCTTTTTGAAACACTGAAAAATTGGTATCAAGTCCCACAAAGGATGAGGGGAAAGTGAGGCAGGTCACTACAATATAAGACCCCAAGGAAGACTCAGAGGTCTTGCTGCTTAAAGGTCCCATATTCTTCTTCTGGTTTTATTATTAGTTATTAGGTCATTATTGTAGCTTTAGAAATATGAACACTCTATTTCCAACCCCTATCCAGATACCATTGATGTGCCTCCCCCCTGCAAATTTGTGTGTGTGCTTGGGTGTGTGTTTTCTCGTTTTAGGGCATATTGCTTCCTTAGAAAATGTCAGATATGAATTAAAGGTCCCATATTCTTCTTCTTCTAGTTTTATCTGCCCTTTAGTGTGTTTTCCAAGTGTCCTGTGCATGTTTAGTCACATCTATGTGCAAAAATTCAAAGTCTGCGGAAACACAGCTTCTCCTACGTCCTCCTGTTAGCTGTAGCATTAGCTGCATGTAGCGCTCGGTTCTAGCCCCCCTCGATAACAATTTGTCAGTGTGACGTCTTGTCAGTGTGAGATCACTGATCTGAGCCCATTGGCTCGTTGTGGCCCAGCAGCTCATGTTGCACGCCCGTTAACTTCTGTAGCACGCCCACGATATGCCGTAGCCTGCGGTAGCACAGTAGTGCTAAGGTGCTAATGTTTATGCTACCCTCGGACGGAGCCAGTGGCTGCATTCCAAATATGGTAAAAGGGGCGGAACATTTCCGAGAACCGTGCTGAGCGACTGACCAATTACGGCAGAGCCGCCAGGCCGACCAATCAGATCAGACTTGGCACATGTGGGGACTCTGAACGTGGGCACTTCAGAGCCTTAGAGAGAGAGTCAGAAGAGAGCCGGTGCATGGAGCGGCAGTTCATGAAAACAGACACTTTTTTATAACTTTAGTTATTGTGAACATACTTTAGTAGGTACATAGATTAAATATATGAACCCCAAAAAGAGCAGAATATGGGCTCCTGTGGTTAGTGCACTAAACTGAAACAAAGTCATCTGCATTTTGTGTTTCGCATCTTGAGCAGAAGTCTGTGTAGATGGCCAACCTTTCAGGTTTAGCGGAAGCTGACATTACTTTGTAGAGAACCTTTTGGCAGGACTGAGCCATTTTGAGGAGTTTATAGACAATGATTTGAACATATTGGTAGTCTGACTGCTGAAAGTGTGCTCCTTATATGGACATAAATCTATGCCCTGTCCTTTCCCTGACAGTCAAAAATGCAATTGATGAGTGATATTTCTCTTACTGTCATTTGTGAAAAGGAAATGCAGCCAATAATGCAGCAACAGAGACTGAGCAATCTCACCCCTTACGTTCATCTGTCATGGATTTTAAAGACACAATTGAGGAGTTTGTAGCAAAATTGCATGCTTCTGAAGTTGAAACAATAGCCCCTTTAATACTGCTTCTTTGCTTGATGATGCAGGTTTTTTACTTGTCCTGTTGCTGCTGGGCTGGGTGATAACTTTACTTCATCTTTAATTTCAACACAGCTTATTGAAGAAGTCAACACATTCTCTCAAAGGGGTATTGCACTTTGTGTTTACTAATTAGGAGGGCACTGGATTTACTATTTGTCTCTGTCCATTGATGGGGAGCTGAATTAATGTTGTGGTGACATGTTGTGAAGAGAGGAATACATCAGTGGCATGTATGTAGCTGTCACTATGTGCAAGTGACAGAGATATGTGCTATTGTTAAAATAAAAATTGGACAGGCCCTCAAAAGAAAACAGGAGACGCTTTTCCGAGTATAATGAGCAGGAATGAGTGGTTTATTTGGGGCTTTTTATTCTAAACGGTCATGTATCGGTTATCAAGTCCACACTTTTTTATAACTATTTTATTTAACCTTTATTTACCAAAATAGTCTGATTCAAATCAGAGAGCTGATTTTCAAGCGGGACCTGGTCAATAATAGCAGCAACACAAAGTTTCAACAACATAAACACAACAAATGGTATCGGCCCAAAAAATCCCATATGGGTGGGGCCCTAATTCACACTATATTTTTCTTAAGGTTTGGTGGTGACTGCTATTGCTTCCTTGTATTTGTCTCCTTTGCCACACACACACACACACACACACACACACACACACACACACACACACACACACTTGCCTCTTGGCGTCACTGAAAAAGCACCTTCCCTTAAATTGTCCTAGAGATTTACAGATAACAATATGATTCATCAAAAAAAAGTGCTTTAAATGATTCTCCTCTTTCCCCCCAGTGGCTCCTTTAAACTGCAATGCAGGGCTGACAAGAGTAAATATACATTCAGAGCATGAGAAAAAAGAGTGAGTGGAATTAAAAGATGAAAAAATAGTGACTGAATAAAAGACAGAGGAAGGGAAAGCAGGACTGTGAAAAATACCATCAACATCAATATGGAACATTTTGCAATTATTGAGCCTACGCAGCTTTTTATTTGGTGTTTGTGTTTCTCCCTGACAGTTAATCAAACGGTTCTGCTTGGACTGCGCAGTCACAACAACTTGTGAAAAGCTTTAGTGGGTTTCGTTTGAAATTGTTTTCATTAAAGTGTCCATTCTTGTCTTTGGTAGAAACTTTAAGGCCTTTGGTATTTAAAGATTAAACCAATTAGACTCACACCAACTGTATCTTCTCTCATACTGTAACTACTCTTATTGCGCATTATGTATTGATCATGAATCCTCTTTCTTTTATAATTATAATTTAATCACAGAAGAATTTACTTGCACTGTTGTTAATTTACCGCTCTGTGTGCCTTTGAATTTCCCCCCGGGGACAAATAAAGTTTTTTGAATTGAATTGAATTGAATCTAATTTTTGGTCCACACCAAAGTAGTTTACCTGATTTCAGAATATGTGCGAATAGTTATCTACAGTTAAAATCGATTGACGGGCGCTCTGCAGCTGAGAGTGCCCATATTTGTAACCTAAAAGGTTACAAAACTGTAGTTGCCCACAAGTAGGTGGAAGCGGCGGTCATGTTTTTTCAGGCCACATGGAGAAGGCAGTGAAATAAATCGAGCAGTCTGAGCGTCTGCATGTTGTAAAACAAGCCAGGAAGGTTTTTGGTTTTCAAAATTGGGAATAATGAGACCTATTGACCAAAGGATCATTTAACAACTGAGACGTATGTCAACAGGTGCTTTATCATACCCACATTGAATTTTGACATTCTTTTTATATATGCTGTGTAGATTGAAGTCATACATTTCGAAGACCTTAGTTTCTACACATTATTCAGAAAATATTGAGAAAACTGGTGAGTGAAGATTTAAAGTATTTTGTTTCTGGCTGCAGAAGATTCCACCACACTAATAAAAAAATATGGAAAGGTCAAGAAAACTCAAATGCATGTTTATATCTGTTTGCCTTAAAGTTTGTGTAAGTTAACACTTGCTGCCTACATTATTTAGAATATAAGAAAGTTGACAGATAAGGTAGGCGGCAAGAGAAGTGTCAGGAAATGAGGGAGCATCTGTTTCTCTCGTTTTTCAGCTTAATGCTGTGAGTTGTCATGTAAACACAGCAAAACATCCATGAAAACAAATCAGGACATATTGGGACACTTTTCACTTGTCAAAGCAGGAAAATCCACGATGTAACATAACGTAAAGGATGGATCCATTCAGTTAAGTAAGATGAAAATGGCTCAGCTAAACGCACTGCAGCTTCATAAGTGTTATTAATGCCACCTGTGAATTTATGCCAAGAGTCAAAATATCTTTCCATTTTCAGAAGATAGTAACCAGCTAACAGCTGAAGTGTAAATTACTCAACATTGCTTGGTGACAGATGCAGAGGCAGTGTTTGGATGCCTGAAAACACTGTAAGTGCATGTGTGTCACATAATGTTAAGCCCGGCTCACTCTGCAGGATCATCGGGCCGATTTGAGCTCCGATTCTTCCCGACAATCTCAGGGTCTCTCCCGACTCGAGGCTGCTCGGACCCGATTATCTGTTCAGATTATCTCGTAGAGTGAGCGGTCCAAAGATCCAATCTTAACGTCCCCGATCTGCCCGGCGATCGTCGGGGACGCCCCGATTTATTTCAAACATGTTTAATATTTAGAATTTAAAATCTTAACGATTACATCATGAAAGGGTCCGGCAGAAGTTGTGTGTGACTACAATATAATCAGACAAGGGAGGACTGTAGTCATGGCGACCAGCGGCAGGACGCAACCCGGTACAGATCATCTGTCTCCATATATCTACGATTGTATCAACTTTTCTATATCCTACAACAACTTCCACTTCCTTCTTCTTTCACCAACCCGCGTCCTTTGTTTTTTTCAAATTAAACTTTATTAACAATTGTCAACGCTCCATCCTGATTTCACTCGTATAGTGTGAGCACGTCAATCTCAAGGTCTGGTCGGGCGTCGTAAACGATTCAGTCGTACAGTGTGAGCTGACATGACACCCCGACTTTTATACAGTCGGGGGGAAATCGTACAGTGTGAGCCAGGATTAAATCCCTACTGAATTGGTGAGTGAGTGAAATCCTTTCTAAACAGCAATGTTTAACCAGGTTTAATTATTTCGCTTTCTAGGAAGCCTAGATCTTGAGTCTACAACACCACAACCAGCCCCAAGCAAAAAGTACTTGACCAATCAAGTCAATGTTGACATGTAGCAGCTTGCTCTCTTTTACTTGTTGTTTTTTGTCATTTATTGTACACAATGATGTCATATATGGACAGTTTTTATAGAGCTTCAGCTTCAGAGTTTCCAGTTCTGCAGATGTGAGGAATCGTTCCCTTTGTTAGATCTAATCCAAGCCACTCTGATGATTGAAAGGTGTGCAGCAACAACTCTGGGTCGCTTAGACACAGGTCAAATGTCATATTTAAATACACATACTTCAACTGTATGTTTACACCTGTTTATGAAGATTGTTGTTGTGCTTTATGTGTAATCTCTTAATCATGTTTGTTTCACTCCCAGAGAATGCTGCATACCCAAATTTGGGTATGCAGCAAGGCAAGAAGAAACAGAAAGACATTCCTCCATGTACTGAAGTGCATACAGATTGATTGTAATAAATCGTCGTCTCTTTTGGCTTAAGTGAAATACTTAACGTTTTGTCTATTGGTTGATGATTATGATATTAAATTAGATATTGAAGGTTTAAGACTTTTGGATTCAGAGAAACTGGAATTAATGTATATTTTGACTTTTTTTTGCAAATGATAAGATGTAAATGATCCCTGATGAAAATAGTTTATTTCAGCTCTAGATTCTATGTAATTCATCATAAATCCATTAATGGCTTGCTATGGTTACATGTCCTTGTCATAATTTAAGATTGTAGAATTTTTTTTTATCTAGAAACTTATAATGACTAGAAAATAAAACTTGAGCTCCACACAGTCGATGAAAAGAATCACAGCAATTCAGCCTTGGTGCCGTGACACCAAATTGATCTTGGAAGAGAATAAAAAATAAAAGCTAAGGAGAGCTGGAGGGGCTTTTTCCCTTCAGATAAGAGTATATTAGAGCAGAAGAACAAGATACAGCAGCAGGCACATGTTTCAGAGGAGAGAGGGCCAAGTCAGGAGTTTTACTACTCTGTAGAGACGTGGCTGGTCGTGACACTTGAGCTGGAATTTCTCTTAAGAAATGCTGAATCCCATTCTCCTGCCAACATCCATGTGTTGGTTGTGTCCCGTTTACATGTGCAGCAAGTGATGTTTATGACTGTTTTTCTATGTCTTAAGTCATAAATCATAAATCAGACACCCCCAAATATACCACACTTTTCTTCAGCCTCCCTTTATCCTTACACTATTCCATCAAAAGCCTGAAGTCTGTGTTAGTAAATTAGTGACATAATTGAAGGGTCATTAGCAGTAGATTAGAGGCTTGAGGTAGGAGATGACTGTAACTCCCTTTGAGTATGTTGGGACAATGAACAGACTTCATAACTATTGTAGTTGCAATTTCTTCTTGTGTGTCATATAAATATAGGTCATAGGAGCCAACCTGTTCGTTCCTGATGCGTGTCCACTTTAATATACTCACAGATCCGTTGTTTCACTTGATTTCTTATTTTATTCGTAAACAGTTTCCACTTGTTTCAGATTCAAAAATGAATATATCAAAACTCATAACAAAAGGACATGATCAAAAAACATTTGCATCATGGCTCCTAAACCTCCACCACAGTCCACAAACAAAGACGATCTGATTTATTCTCTCCACCTGTGCATCACCCCCAAATTAATTAACTCGGCTCCACCCATAACACAAAATACCTGCCAAAACAAGCCAAAATGAATCCATTATTCTCCATAAAAGTTTCCATGTCAAATTAAATACTTCTCATGAATTAATATTTATTTCTAACAACACAAAAATATGTTCTATTAGCACAAACTTGAATCATACTTCTGAAACTAAAGTGACCATGATTAAAATGGCCTCTACAACTATGATTAGTTTGCATTTTTACCCTAAAGCTATCACCATACTGAACGCCGCTCTAAGGTAATAATAGACCCAGTGTAATGCTTTTGGTTGTTTTTAACTGTATTTGTATTAACTAAAGAAGTGTGATACTGTTAGAGACTACACGCAATTACAATAATACTGTTCTTATCTGCTACCTCAGGTCATGTTGTACTGTGTGTGAATGCATGTTGTTTTGTGTGTGGGGGTGGAGGAGTAGTGCGTGTATGTATGTATGGGATTTACAATCTTACATTTTAAATTTGTTTGATTTTACCTATATTTTACTATCCTGTTTTCTATATACAGTTTTCTACCCTGTTACATTTTTTAGCTCCACTCATGCTGTGCAACAGAATTTCATTGTATTCACCTGTCCTGTACAATTACAATGAACATTGGTAAGGGGAACTCTCTGAGTTTAAAAGAGCTTTTCTCTATATATAAACTCACAATCAAATTTGTATTCATTTCCCTTCATTTTTCAGTCTGTAAAAAAACAATCAAGAGCATAGCGTGATGCAGTCACAATGATGTCACCTATTGGTTTGTCAACTGTTGCATTAACAGCAGACCAACAAAAGATTTACCAAATGAACCAAAAACATAGAAATGTAAAATATATTACTGACAAGCCACAAAAACAAATTGAGAAATAAGTCCTGTAGTCCTGCATGCACATTGTTGACCATTAGTACACTAATTATGAACACATTACATAGAATTTTTAACAAGGTACGTTTACAGGGTGAGGGGTTTTCTCGGAGTGGGAAAAAAACACTATAGAACAAAAGTTCAATTTTGTTCACACAGGTCAACTCAGTCGAAACAAACAAAAACACACATTACATCATTTCACATCTGAATTCAAAACATGGCCCGAAAGGGGGCCGGACTAATTAACATGCATTGTCTGTGTGCAGTTGTTGGTGATTATGCAAGTCGGGATGATGCATGCAGCATGGAACAGGACATGACTATCGTATCTCTGAAGACACAGATGGCATCCAGTCACAATAGAAAGAGACAGGACATTGTTGTTGCCTTTTAGCAAATAGTGATGCATCGGCAAAGAAGTGAAAGGAGAGAGAAGCATAGTGGTAAAGTGAAGTGAAAGAAGAAGAGCGAGGTGCTGAGATGATTGAGTGTAATGACTCTCACACAGCCCTGTTTCCATCTCCCAAGACCTCTGGCTGTCGCTGCCCAGATGACATATGCACTAATTAAGAGTGCAGAGCCTCCTACTGGATGTGGGAATAGCTAAGAGGCCTAACCAATGCCCCCAAAGGCATGATACAGATCACTAGCTAACGTGTTTGTTTTCTTGCTGCTAAGATCATTCAGCGGATGAGGAAACAAGAGAGTAAAAATAACAGATACTGCTGTAAGGTACGCCTGTTAGGTGCTGTGATGCACTTTTGAATGCTCAATGTGCAATTAACTATGGATGAGTCTGAGTTTTGAGTGACAGACAAACGAAATGAAGTGCCTCACTCTTCTCACTTTTTTTTGGATCAGTTTCGCCAGAGGCCAGGACAATATAACAGATGCATTTGTTTCTCTTCCTCAATCTGTGGATCCAGCAAGGGGCAGACTCAGCAACAGAGGTACAAACTAAGACCGTTTCATCTTTTGCTCTTTCATATTTTATAGCACAGTCGAAGCATCAATTAAAAATAGAGGAGCAGCAAAAAGGTAGCACGTTAGATCCTGACGTGAGAATGACATGTTCCTGTCTTCAATATTAAATATATAATACAAATATGCTAATAATTACTATCATTTTTATAGTGTTCAAATACAACTCAATGTATCCACAACCTAAGCCAGTTTCTAACTACACTACATGTTTTGTAGCGAGGTGATAGAACGGTCAATCTGCTAATTCATGATCGAAGAAAAAACCCTCAAGATTCTACAATTCACTGAGCAGACTCTTTTATCCAAAGCGACGTACATCAGAGAGTAAGAACAACACAAGCAAGGATCTAGAAAAAAGGGAACAATGTCAGTAAGAGCAAACGATCAGCTTTGAGTCTGATTGGACACACAGGTGCTGACAGGAAGTGACCAGAGGCAAAGCACAACATTGAGGGCAGTTCTTGAGAGCTCTAATCAGTATAGAAACCATCTTATAAGTCGTCGTTATCAAACAAAAACCATCGTCATTACCATCATCATCATCAATAATATGGAGACCATCATCATTAAGTTAGTAGGTATTCATAAAGAGCTGGCTCTTTAGCTTTTTCTTAAAGGTGCAGAGGGAGTTTGGAAGTTCATTCCAGCAAGATAAACTCAGGTATCAACTAGACAACATTCACAAACATTAGGGAATTAACAAATTAAGATAATAACTTTCTTGACCCTGAGGTTATGCTGATGGTCAAAATAGCATGAAATGGTAATGACAGTGACTGTCTTACACAAAGTGACGAATAAGAACAGAAGATTGGAAAAAAGTCCCAGTTGGAGGCGGTGTCATTCAAAGCACGCTGCTCTAAAGACATGTTCGTTAGACGTTCACTGGTGTGTCACTTAACTGGAGTTTGCCAATAATTTACACAAGTCTCTTCTGCTCTGTTTAGCCTCGTTAGCTATATGCTAAAGAGCTGAGCAATGGATCACTGCCAAATCTTTTAATCTAAGTATTTAAGGAAGTGCTGAAAACGCTGTTTGGCAGCCAGCCTGTATATGTGTTCCTTATTTCTGTCTTTTAACTACAGAGCGTTCTATTTGAGGGGGGAGGAGGTGGAAGTGGCTGGAAGTAAAGCTGGGTCTGTGACAAGATCAAAAATTCAAACTGATTCAGCAACAATTACTTTCAAATACCTTCAAATAATTGTATTCAGTACATTAGATCCATCATATCAACTGCTAATAAAAATGTCCCAGTAATCATCCATCTTGCAGCAGTAAAATTTGTTAAAGACACTGTTGGTGCCAACAAACCACATCCATCTCTTTCCCATCCTCACATCCCCGCAGGGCAGGATCAGAAGTCAACCATGAAACTTTGCTGCTACAAGTGAGCAGGTCATAAGGTCACATGTATGGAGCTATTATTGTGGCAAAACTATTTGAATATGCACACACAGCCTCGCCTGTGAGCCTGAGCTCAGGGCAACAAACCCCCACTAATGTGTTTGCAGATCGTCAGACACACATTTGAAGATATGTGTACACCTTTGTGGAGCTTGCACGGGCAGGAGTGTTGCAAAAGTCACGTGTAAAATGACAGCCAATGGAGAGGCCCGCCTCAGTTGTAAGCGATTATTTTTGTGTATTTTCAGGATTTACAGCTGAAAAAGTTCACTGAAATTAATAAATAGGCTAAGTAAATATTTCTAAATTGGTCTACATATTTGGATCTGTGTGTGCATTTGTGGATCTTTTTACACATTTGTGGATCTGTGTGTGCATATTCAAATAGTTTTGCCACAATATTAGCTCCATACACATGTCGTGTTGGACAAACTAATACAAACAAGGTTTGTCTCCTTTTGTGAACATCACAGTCAGCATCCATTCACATTTGAATATGACAATCATTCACTACAGCGCTGCTCACTCTTTACACTTTAACACACAATCTCTTTGATATGGCCTATTATCAATTAAACACCATGAACAAGTCTCGCTTTCATCTTAAGCTTCACTAGCATCAGGAAACTATCCGTAGATCTATAGTTGACTTTGTAGTCAATCTCCCAATCCCTCAGCATAAAATGAACATCACACCCAAGGGTTTACATCTGAACCATTACCATCTTACACCCCTGAGACAAGGAGGGAAAAATGGGCATTGATTCAATTAACTCGGATTAATGGGCTACCATCAAGTTTGAGACACCTTGAGAGGCAACGCGTGAACACACACTGAACACCATTCACACAGAAAATGCTGAGGCAGGACTTTCTCTAATTATGAACAACGGTGTGTGAGTCATGCTGATCGTTTGATACGAACAGTTGAGCTTAATTTGTGTTGAAGGGGGCATGTTGTCAAGTAAAACACATAGGATAGCCACATTGTGTGTGTGGGGTGAGCTACTTGGAGCAGCAGCAGCAGCGGTGCAACATTATAATGCACAACGACCAAAGAATACATAAAGCAGTGTGGCATTATGGACTGTTTCTTTGCTGCTGACAGACACAAGCGATTATTATACATGTCACTGAACAAATGTCACATGTGAGTAAGAATGTTATAAGAGGCCTTCAGGTCTTCACAAAAGAAAGTGTTTTTCTGATGAGTCATCAATGAGAGGGCCATGACACAGGCTGGAATCTACAGTATGTTCTTCATGCCAATTTAACAATTCGACATTATCGTGGTACAAATAATTAGATATAGATTTTTTTTAACCTTATTTAGCATAATTAAAACAGAAAGAGAGGGGGGGAGAGAGGGGGAGAGAGAGAAAAGGAAAAAGAGAGAAAATACTACATTAAAAGAGGCATGATGTGTTTGTATTAGAACACAAAAAAGGGGTGTATTAGTGTATCCATAGGCAAGGCAGTGGGGCAGAGAATATATATGTGTAGTTCCGACAGCTTCAAATGATGCAGCTTTAAATGCTGATACTCGAGGAACCTTGTGCTTCATCTGCAGAGAACCCTGGACCTGAATCTGTAAAGAGCTAGCAGGCTGTAACTGCTGGTCAGGGGCAGTCGCAGCATTGGGCCCTCGATTGGACTGCAAACTTGTCCTCACTTGCACTCCTGAATACTAAGGTTTCTTGAACTCTCCTCCTTAAACGCCTGTGAAATTCAGGTGATTTAAGTGGCAGATTTCCACATAAGAATAGAGTGTTTTGATTACCTCAGGGGTTTAACTGAAAAAGGTTTCTGTTCCCAGCGCAGACAGAAGGTCGACTGTTAACAAATGACTGTTCATTTTTTTTATTTGTGCCTCCAAAGAGTTGGAGAACTTGAGCATTACCAAAAAAGTACTCATAATGCATGGAGCACAACACACACAATAAAAGGTACAGTACTCAGAACGAGTTTTTGCCTCCACGATACAGTTTTCCTCTTCTGTAAAACTATCTGTGTCTGCCTCAGCCGCTCTTACACACACCGCATTTTAAAAGTACACTTTGTTTTTTCTGCAACAACTCGTGAAGGACCACAGAAGCATGACACAGAGGACTACCCTGCATCTTAACAGCCACCTCAAACCAGTGCAGCACGACGTCTGCAGTCAGCATCACGATGTGAAATGACATTACAGTATGAAATGTAAACGCATTGTATGTACACTGACAGCACTTTTGTCTTTTCAACACAGGTTTTTTTCCTTCACCTAAGCCTCCCTTTTTTTCACATTAGCTTCTGTTTCCTTAAATTTGCATATCATCAGCTAGTTACTCTCAGGGTGTGCCAAGGAGCAGTGCACCCTCGCTGGTTGCCAAGGAAACTTGCTAAAAGACTTCAAACTGGCCAATAGGGCCTGCTGGTTAAAAGTTTTTTCCAACTGTGTGTAATGGCAAATGTGTGTAATGGCATGTTCCTCACTAAACAGATCCACACAGGTGTGTAGCAAAGCTTCAGTTCTTTTTTCATGGATTCCACTCTCAAAGGAAAATTAATTTCTGGTTCAAACTCCATGTGCAAGGAAAACATTATTAAGATATTTCCCCAAAACAAACTAACCACATGTTGTTTTTCAGTGAAAATAAACTAGGCTCCAATAAACTGTTTAAAAAAAAAAAAAAAACTACATGACCTGTCCCTTTTTTAATACTGAAGATGTCCATGGATTGAGAATATCAGGTGTTGTCACAGGGCACAAAAAAAAGCTCAGCTGGAATCACCTGTCAACACAGTCAAGAGTTATCTAACAGGGCTCTAGAATGACAGGATCAGTACGAGTTTGAAGGCTCTTTTGTGGCATGGCTGAATTGTTTTCTCAAGTGTGACTGCTGGAGGCATGTCTGAACCCCGTGTCACCATGCTGACACATCACCTGCCAATATCCCTTGTGTGCTTTTCATCCAATGCTACCATTTTTTACCTCGCTGTCCACCTGCTTCTCTCATGTCAGGCACATCTCTGTGGGAGTGATGTGCTCGCGTTTGAACCCTGGTTACCCATCCGTCAGATGTTACCTTGGTTTTTTTCTTACAATACATCTTTGCTAAAGTGCTTCAAATTTTCATCCACGTCCTTAATATTTCAACTCACATTTTTTCTTTTGAATGTGTGATGCAACTATTGAAAAGCTGCAAAAGTACACTATGTGTACATTAATATTTCCTTTTTTTATCCTTTGCCCTTTAACCCTGTATGGAACAATAACAGTCAGATTTCACTCAGAACATACGTCCTTGTAAAATATGTGAAAAGGGTATGCGACCACACCACGGCAAATCAGTATTTATAATATTTATGCTTTTAACCATCATTGTTTAATAGAGACTTTCATG